>NC_085032.1:8778320-8997889 GCF_963692335.1 Osmerus eperlanus | reverse complement strand
CGGCCGTGTCAATTGACTTTGTGTCCTTGGGCAAGGCACTTCACCCTACTTGCCTCATGGGGAATGTCCCTGTACTTACTGTAAATTGCTCTGGATTGCGTCTGCTAAATGACTAAATGTAAATGTAATGTAATATACCTATGAGGGTTCCTTTCAAATGAGCTTTTTTGTTGATTGTTTTAATAGTTTGCTAGCTTTTAGACTTTTTGTTGTTGCCGTAGACTGCTTTTGCTTGTTTATTTATGCAAATATACTTTGTTATATCAGTTAATATCGGGAATATTAAAAGAGATATTATAATAATATAGTGACTAGTTACTAACAATATCACCAGATTAAGGAGAAATATATTGACAATGTGAATATTAATTCACTTAATTCATGGTATTTTGTGATGTGTGTGAAACTTGACAGATCAATTCCATGTATAGACTTTGAACTAATGGGTTATGTAGCTCTATCTATCTAATGTTTACTGAAGTCCTTAATGGAAATCATATATTTTGTGTGAAAAACCAAACTATCATATTGTCAATAAACCATTGAATGGTTACAGAGATTTGGTTTGTTTGTATTATTGTTCACTGTATTGTCTGTAGGCCAAATATTTTATTGAACAAAATAGTACTCTGAGGGTTATATTTGAAGTTAGGAATTAAGTTGTAGAAACACTTGACCCTAATTGTCCAATAATTACAGAAAAATAATCAAGTAACGAAATAACAATGTAAGAACATCGCAGCTTCATTGGAGTTTCACTGCAGTACTAGAATGTAGTATTGTAAGTTATTACAGATGGTTAACAAAGTATTCTGGAGGCAAAGTGTATGTGGTATAAACAAAGCTAGATGTTATTACATAATTATGTCACTATACACTGATAGACCATTGTATAAAAACCGTTTATTGCATTTGACAACTAAAAGAGCTGCAGTATGACAGTTTAAGTGAATTCAGCCCCTAGTTTTATACTGGTGAATATTTTCCTTCTTCCGCTGGTCAAAATGTGTGATGCTTGGACAGATGTAATGGTTGACTTGCTACCTCTGTCAGTGTGGAGACAGGCCAGGATATGAAGAAAATAGCCAGTCTGATGTTTAACCCCCTGAGGGTAAGGAACAGTCAAATACACCAGTGTTAACACTTAATTGTAAACGGGAATTTCTATTGTTTAGCTCACATGCTACTGTGCTTTTGTGTTGACGTTCTTCTTTGCTAGCAAAACTACCAGACATACACATATCACTTCTGTCAATCTCTTTTTGAAGGAACAGGAAATAATGGTGCTGAACATTTTTGTGGTTATTATTGTCTGAATAAATTACAAATAAGCAAGAATAGGATTAAGAGTATTCTTCATTCTTGTAACCCTTCCTCCCTCTGAAACTGAAACAAAAATAGTCGCCTTCCTGTTGAGGCAGTGATTCCCGCCAACGAAACCTGGTTCCACCCCTGTGTTCAGTGTGCCTCTCTCCCTCTCTCTCTCTCTCTCTCTCTCTCACACACAGAGACACACACCTCCTCTGACAGCTCTAATAGCTGGGGACAACGCTTCCTGCTCCTCCTCGGGCTTCATTTGCATATAGTGCAGACGAGCTGCCAGAAACTCCACAACCAACCAGCAACCAGAAAACCATATCTGCCTCATTAATATTCATCCATTTGGGATGTAAAGCACACAAACCTAATCAGCTTAGAAATTACTGTATGGGAACCATAATTACGCATGTTTAATTGCTTATCATCTGAAGGATACAAGTTTATTAGAAATGTATTCAGGGTAATTGCTTCCTAAGGTACCACAGAGTGCTACAATACCATTTGATATCCTGTCAACTCCCATTTGGGTGGATTAATCTACTCTGGAAAATTCAATGGTACAAAATTAGACATTGCTGTTTATTATGATTGGGTTAATATGATTTTTTTCTTTCATTCCTTCAAAGTATCCGAATTTATTGAAAACAAAGATAATTATTTGACTGGATACTAGTACAGTTGACATTGCAGTTAGCCATGAGTTAGCATACTATTACTGTCCCTCTCCAGTGATGCTGCCAACAAAATGTTAACCATCACAAGTTTGTTTTCACATGAACATGAAGACCTAGAGGATTTAAGTTGTTAGATCTCTCCATCAACCAAACCAGCTGACTTGGGGGAAAAAAAGATTGCCCAGTGATTATACAGCAGGTCCCTCAGCCCCACAGACCTGAATGCTGAGTGGGCCTTTTCAGTCCCAGACATTAGAAGTACTGTTCCATCCCTCCCCTTTACGATCTCTCAACTCTCAGCACTTCATTCATTGTAATCACACAAGCTTGAGTATTCCCCATGATACCTTTGTAAATTTGTGGTCTCATTTGTGGCTGGTCTTAGCAAATGCAATACAAGACCAATCAATAGCCCCTCTGTGTACATCCCAGTACTAGCCTAGCTATCACTCTTGACTTCATTAAGAGTGCCTAGTTTGGTTGGAGTTAGTGGGAAATGTGATTAATAATTTTGCTTCAAGGAGGCCTACTGGGTGAAAATACCCTGAAGATATTATCAATAAGTCTACAAAAAGAATTGATTTCGTACTTTTAACTGTGGTATGTTAAATTATGAGGTAGACCGTTTAATTCCCAGGCGCAATCAGACTGGCTGGGCAGCTCGACCTTAGTGAAGTGCTTTTTTCACTAACCCCCTCAGCTTTTCAAAGCTACTTGCTATCATGAATGCTAATCTGGGAGATTGCTTGTTACAGCAAGAAAACACCTGCTGATGGGCAAACTTTTGAATAATATCGGTGGTTCATCCTTATGGAGAAGGTTGGGGAAATCCCACCGTGTTTGTTAGCTAGAGAACAGTCTGGGACTCCTTCCAGGATCCTCCAAAGAAAAGAAAGTCTGTTTTTCTCGTCCACCGTTGTTGGGAGAGTGAATGTGGGGCAGATTGCTAAGGCAGCCTCTCATGTCTGTCCAAGGCCTTTCCACCTTTGATCTTTTTTTCACAAACAAACACGCTTTTCAACTTGGCACTGCCGGCCAGCCTCTCTATCCTCTTTCTTCCCCTGTGTGCCTGGAGAAATGCTGATCCTGAGTAAATGGATCTAGCCTGAATAGAGAGGAGCATGTATACAGCTATGATGATGGCAGGGGTTGGGTGATGGACTCCCACTGAGTTGGGACCCAACTGCAAGCACTAGAAATTAGATTTCAGTCAACCAAAAAATAGTAAAGACCTTCAAATATGTTCTTTCGCAGCACCGAATGTAAACAGTGCTATGAGTATGCCTCTGGTTCCTCTTGACTTACAGCCAAATTAAGGTTGGTCTGTGACTGGAGGACATGCACGGATGGAGTTCAAAATCTATCACAGGCCACCTTCAAGTTTAAAGTTGTCGATGTTATGTTAGATATTATATTTTCAATTAACTACTTTGTCAGAGGCAGAACATGGCTTTAAACAGAGTGCTAAAGAGGTTTTAGTGGAAGGTTACCGCATGTTTAGCAGTAAAAAGACAAGTGATGAGTAGAGAGCCAACATCTGGCCGTGTGACAAAAAGAGACATGGCTTCAATCGTAGAGCAGATCTCTGCTCATTACCCATCCGCCCCTATCCATCCATCCATTCATCTATCCTTCCATCCATCCCTCCCCCCACCCCTCCTTGCCGGTTATTAACGGGCAAACAGCCGCGACACTGACATTTTACACCGTTTCATCCCCGTCCCATCATGCATCTGGGGACACTCCTGGCATTTCACTTGCAGTGTTTTCATCAGCGCAGGCCAACTCAACTGACCGCCGCGACCCCAATATTGCTCACTGTCACTCATCATAAGTGAGTTTATCAACACACATCTAATCGCCACACTCCGCGGGGAACTTAACTATTTGCATACTAAGATTGCTTTCTTCTGCTCGACGGCAATGCCTCCCGTATGCATAATTATCAATGATAAAGAGGGCGCTAACAAACGTGTCAGAAAGTATTAGCATTGTATTAGCACTGGGCATACAACTGGATTTTTAAGGAAGCCATTAGGCGAAGCATTGGTTGGAATAGAGAAGCCCATAGGATGGGATGTAGGCTTGTGGGACTATGGGGAAAACATGCCGTTTCTGCTTTGAGACATGAATATACAGTCTTAAATCTGCATGAACAGAATCCAAAAGTACAACTGTATGAACGGAAACATATTTCAGTAGGCCTGTGAGTTCTGGGTGATACTAGTGAAGACAAACTCTTCTTCTCTTTACATTTACACAATGTGACATTGCACAGTGGCAAAACCATTCTGGTTATCATCTGTTGAGGGTAATTAGCACTTTTACGCAGTATTATCCCTGGTGGAGAGCGTTCACCGTATATGAGACCAATGTTCCATTTGAGGAGTTTTAACTGTTTACTGTTTTATATGAAACAGATGTGGACTTTTCATGGGACAAAGAAAAAACTAAAGATTTGTGCAGAACATGTTTCACAGGCAGGGTGAAATATCATATGTTCATCCGTGTTTAATACAGAATTGTACAGTAGATAACGTTCACCATCTAATAACATGATATTAAAAATGCCCACGGCGATTGTAAAGTCACTAAGATGGATGACCTTTGTTGAATATTAATGAGGCTATTTTCATGAGTTTCAAAAACAAAACATTGTACCGGGAGGAATAATAACAGCTTCCAGCAAATTTCCATAGTTAAATGCTTTTGTCCGCAGCGCCCATGTGGTTTTTCAGCAAAAGAGCGAGAGAGAGGAAAGAACACATTATATTATTCATGGTCAATATCCATCAACCAGTCATACAATTTCAAACTACATTATACTGCTATGGCAACTTGATAATATAGACGACTATTAATATTGCATATGTTTTTTTCAGCATATGGCAATAAAACCTGATTGATGAGTTCAGATCTGGAAGTGAAAGGAGAGATGCACCCAATAGAGGTCTTTGTCATTTGACAAGCTGATATAATACAAGTGGATTGGTCAAAACTAACTTGTCCACTGCATAGCTTCCCACCAAACAAGTCACTGAAGATCAATGATTACTTCATGGATGAAGGTGGGGTCATGGGGAGTCTCCTGCCTTGCTGCACCTGAGCAAATAACTGATAAGGACCTTTGACCCCCCCCCCCCCCCCCCCACTACCACCAGCACACTTACACACACCTCTGCATTCACCCAGTCACAGCTAGAAACTCCGGGACTCTGCATGCCAGTCCCTAGTTTGTTTTAACCTTTGTTTTTTTTATTTATAAATTCAACCAGAGGTGGGCGGGAGAAGCAGTGGGGGGGTGGGGGGGTGGGGGGGTGGGGGGGGGGGGGAGTCTGCCTCATCTGCATCACAGATTAGGGTGCTCAGAGAGAAATCAACCATCCATGATTCATTACATGTTTCCTGCTGAGCCTCTGAGATGGCAACGATCCTAGCAACAGGATCCTAGCAACAGCCACAACTCACCACAGCCTATCGGGGACTTTGATGCCTGATCAAATTTAAGCCAATGAGAATAGGGGGGACATGAGGAAAAGGGGATGATGCGTTTCTTCTTGTGGCTGGCCAGACAGACCCTAACATAATGGTGTATCTGGAGGGTTCCATACTGACAGACTGTGCTCCAAATATTCCCCATGTCTTTTCACAATTCTTTTCACTGTGGCTGACAGTAATTTATTGTTTAACTTGTAAATGTATTCACTTTTATTCAATTCCAAACTCTTATCATCCAAGGACAGATTTTGCTCTAATTTAATGTTAGTTAACCTTCATCTGGCCATTAATAGACTCAGAACTGTAGCCAGAGTGTCTGATGGTGTCTGCTCACATCAGAAAAGAGCCATTCTCTGAGCAATTTTCCAGTGTTTTTACAGACTCCAGCGTTGACAACAGTTATCTAATTCATCCATCTATCTAATTCATCCATCCACCGTTTATCTATATAAAAAACATGGCAACTTGAGGTAATAGATCACATAGATCTTCCCTTAACCCAGCTTTGTTAGTATCAGTCTGTCAGATATACATCAGATATACACAGACAAAAATACATACTAGGCTAATATACATACAGTCCACAATAAAGATATGTTCCATAGCTCAATGATCAAAATCCTAAATTCAATTTTCTACATTGTGGGAAATATTTCACTGCAGGTCAGTTTGTGTCCCACCATGCCATTGCAAACATAGAGCCTGTATTTCCAGCCTCGAAGCACCATCTCCCAAATCCTACAAATGTTGAACCTCTAAAGCCTCATGTCTATTGAAAACTTGGTACTCCTATGTAGTTTCTATACAATTCGGCATTCATAAATCAGACATGCAGGTAGCTGTATGTATATTTGGCACATTACTGTAAGTTGGGCTATTAGTGTATCTCTGCTCACTGGAGTATTTTACAGCCTAATTATACTGTTTAATCTTATCGTAAATCATGTCCTGAAGTATGGATCCCAACCCAGACAGGGCTGCCTGCTGAGTCATCTTTACTCTATTCTTTGCTCAAGTAACGCCTGACGGTTCTTAGATTGCTCATGGCCTCATCTCACCGGGATGTATGTGTGTGTGTGTGTGTGTGTGTCTGTTCATGTGTTGTTATGAGTATTTCTGGAAGGTTAAGAAGTGTTCACAGTATGTACACACCGTTCTAAAATAAACATTCTAAAAGGAACTGCATCAATAACTTCCCTTCCTATGGAAGTCTACGGGATGACTTCCTATGTCCTGCCACCTAGTATAGCATCAGTCAACCTTAGTTTAGTTGGTTACACTCACTATAACATTTGCGTGACCTATCACATCTGAGAAAGGGCCGTGAATGGTACTTGAAAGACACCGGAGGGATACCTGCCATACCTCCTCAACACACAAACAATTTGCTGAGATGCCACAAGGTATGTTGCTATTACTGAAAGGAAAAGATCAGTCGAAATAGAGGACACACGTGTGGATAATTAAACCATGCCACAACTACCATCGATCACTGAGCACTACTGTAAACTCACAAATAAGATTGCACCTTGAGAAACATTTGGCATTTGCTTGCTTTAAGTTTTATTTTTGTTGCTTTCAGAGAATTCACATTTTATTTTGCTTCCCGCATGCACATGGGGGATAAAAGCAATCCAATTAATCAGAGTATTGGCAAAAAATTTGATGAAAATAGTATAACTTATTTATTTTACTTTGGGGCTTCAACAGATCCGAGCTCTGTTTTTTCTGGGCAAGTAACATTTGAACGCTTTTTATGTAAGTTTCTTTTGTGTGGGAGTTCAGTTCTGTCAGGACAAAAAAGACTTTTCTAAACAGATTTGCTTTTCTACAATCTTTAATGCAGTTAAGTACTGTAGACTTCCATGTCAACTAGTAAATCAATGTTGTCTTAGGGAACAAGTGTTTTTACATTCTTAGGTCTCATCATGTAATAATTACTTTGACCCCCCCCCCCAAAATCCTCCTTTTCACATACACCTCTCTTTGGGTTCCTCTTTCTGTAACTAGTTGAAAACCAAACAAATAAACTTGACAGTCCCATGTAATCTGGGTCTTCACAGGCATTCCAACACTACTTCTCCCACCTACATCCTTTTACAAACCCAAAAAATATATATCTCTTCTAGGACAAAAGCTAAAAAAAAAATCATTCATAAGAGACTAATTATAGCAAGTACAGAGCTTTTCTTTGTATGTGCTGTATAGCCCGAGTCTGAATCGAAATTAAATGCAACATTACGTAAAACACACAGCCCCTCCTCTCCTCTAAAGTTGGACAAAGAATAGCAATGAGTGACCTGGGGTCTCCATTGAGGGCTGCATTAGGTTAATGAGAGCATAGTTGCATACACATTGAGAACAGGTGCCACGAAGAGGCAGGAAGACCTTGAGAAACTATAAAACGCCTGGCATACAGGATAAGGGGTGAGGTTTACACAACGCAGGGGTGTGGGAGAGGAGGGGGAGACATGGGACAGTGGACAAAGACAGACATATGCTGGGACATCAGTATGTACACGTGGGGTGTGGGACATGTCAATGCCACATTTGAGGACAACCATACTCCTCCAGGGAGGGGGGGGGGGTGCACAGTCTGTGTCGGAGCGACGGGAGCTTCTCAAAACCAGGCACCGATGTGAGGAACCAATCGGGGTGCTCGCTTTTTTATAGACTCCACCTCCTTTTGCCACAGTTTCTTCCTCTTGGTATCAATGTGTCCTTGGGAAATAAAAATAGATTGATAAAAACATTTGCCATGAGATAAATAATTACTCTAGTTTGCTTCATGTCTCTATGGAATCTCTTAATCTCCACTAAAATGTAAATGTTTTCACAAGGATCCAAAGGAGACCAGACAACAGCTTTTCTATGGCAGCTTCAACTGCAGAGATGGAAACACATACACCATTAAGAGAGCGTACTGTTAACATCTACAAAAACTGCCAGTATGTAAAACCATTTAAACCTTTCCAGATGAAATTTTCATAATAAAAACATTTCAGTTAGGCAGATTCCTTTTTTGGCTACAAATATAAGTTTATTTGTAAGTATTAATACGTAATACATTTAAATTTAAAAAAGATTGTCTGGAACCTTTTTTCTGAAAAAGTTCAAATGTTCCTAAATCGCCTAAAGAAAACAAGTCTTTGTTCAAGTGCCACAACAAGTGAATTAACCATCGAATTATGGCCCCACGACAGGTCCGACCAAAACCCTCATTATAAAGTGAGGGGTGTGTGAAAGAGATAATTGCATGGCTTTTGTGTTTGACCCCATGACCCCCGTAGGAAAACAGAGGGTGACCTTTGACCTTTGGGCCATTACCGGGAGAACAACAGAGGCATCTAATGAACATCTCAGTCATTTACATTTCTTCAGTGTTAACCTCAGCTGGTCCGACATGGCATGCTTTGTCATTAAGCCTTTGTACAACCATCAGATACAAAGGCAGACAATTAGCCGGCATTATTAAGGAGTTCGCTTTCTTTTTTAGCTAAGCTTTGTCTGATTAAAAAATAATCCTTCACAACTACACTACCCACTGTTCCAGGATCATCCACTTTCAACAGATTTAAGCACTGCAAAGTTTTTGGGGCATTACTATAAACTTATGCTATAACAACTTTAGGCTTAGAGCTTAAATGTAGAAACAATGCAAGTTTGAAGCCAGTGGAGTCCAAAACTATTGAGATAAATAAAACCATCCCTCTAACAACTGGACATTAGGGAATGTATACACATCTCTCTTCATTTTGTTTTTGTTTTGTAGCCTACAGATGCCTGTGACACACAAAACGTCCTTTTCGATATCTACCACCATCTCTCTCACCACCACTGACTTCCTCATTACAGAAAATAGCCCGAATGTGGGAGACACACCTCTGGTGAGTGCCAGGCCGCGCTCCTCCTCATCCTCATGGGGGTTCTGGGGGGCGTTTCTCAGGTAGCGTTGCTGGGACTGGGGGCCAGGAAGGGCGTTCTGTCTGCAGCTGCGCTCCTCATTGTCCGGCACATCTACAGGGGTGTGGTCAAAGGAAGAGAGGGTAGGTTCAGGTTGGATGCGCATGCGGATACATGACATGTTCAGTCTGGATGTCCTGATTAATGCTGACACAAAGGCCTGCATCCAGGTGTGTGTGTGTGTGTGCACGTGTGAATATGAAAGCCTGTGACTGTTGTTCCAAGCGAGCTCTATTACCTTGCAACGTCCTTGACGGGAGCAAAACAATTAAACATTGGAAAGAGATGCATCTATTATAACAAGTGCTAGTCAAACTGATGTACCCTCACTGAACAACAAAGAGGACAGAAATACGAGAAAGTTCAAACACCCCCTCAGGCTGCACCCCCCCCCCCCCCACCCCCCCCCCCCCCACCCCAACCCCCCTCCCCACCCCGTATTTTCCATTCATATTTCATGTGGCTGTGCTTCATTGTGATTAGTCATGTAAATAAAATGAGATTTTGGTTATTCTTTTCTCTTGGTAATTTACATTTATATTGAATTAGCGGCAGCCGTGTGTGTTTGCATGTGTGTGTTGGAGGGGATGTGGTTAGGGATCGGTGATGGAGTGTGTGGGGGGGGGGGGGGGGCTTATTAACTTGCGAGATTATGGGCAGATTTCAACGCCATTGTGTTGTGTAATTAAGGGAACGCCGAAGAGAAGAAAGGGTCCAGATGCTCGCGTGCTGAACCCGCTCTCATCTAGAGGAGAAACCTGCCCCCACCTCAACACCACCCCCCCTGCCTTCACCTCCTGCACATGACATCTAATAGCCCAGCCTTTAACAAATCGCAAACCATTACAGTGACATATCAAAACCAGTGTTGTTGGGCAGGGAGACATACTGAGAGACCTGTTTGGAGACAAGGGGTCACCTCGCATGCAGCGCTGCATGCTAACTGCTCCCGAGAAATGTAGCTGCAGGGTAATCCATGGAATATGTAATTATTAGTTTACACAGCCTGAAGCAAACTTGAATAATTAATTGACTGTTTACATTCCTAGACTTCATACTGAGGTGCCCCTTAGTGATGCCATCAATCAACAGTCTAATCAAGACCAGTTGTTTGTAAAACAATTGAGTGGTTGCTTGTTTAAAGTTTAGGCGTCTGTATCATTTACTTCTTTTTTAGATACAATTGCCTCAGAAAACACACTCTGTCACTTCTTATCTTGCTCAGAGAGATACTGCCTTGACTAGCACAAGTATTCCAGGTAATATACCTACCTCTCTCAGTCTCCCTCTCTCTACTTCCTGACATTTCCCCTTTTTGCCTCCTAATAAGTCCATCCACCGAGCTGTCCAATTCTGGTTTCACCATTCATCTGGCCCTAAACCGAGTCACTTAAACTGTCCAACGCAACAGAGCAAAGACCATGGGGTCGAAGATGGCGAGTAGCCTATCAGCTGGTAGACTAACAAGCCCTTGACAGAGACAAAAGGATCACAATGACACTCCAGTTACATCTGAATAGCCATGTTATTACCCAGAGACATCCTTCGTGACCCTCGTAGATTTGTAGTCTAGGGGGCGACTGCAAGCACATTGTTATTTGTGAGAGTGGAATCCCCGAAATGGAGGTTTGACACCACAGCGAGAATCCCTTCCAGAAGGCTAACACAGGCTACTTAACATGGTTTAGTCTTAGATGGGATTTACCATGTCTCCTTCCAGTTTGGAAAAAGTAGTGCTAAAACGAATACACATTTAATCCAAATTATTCCCCATCCTGTTTGCGTGGGAGGAATTGGGTGTAAGTCTAAGCAGTATGTTGCCATATCTATGAGGCTGTGTTCTTTCGTTTAAAGCCTCTGTTCTCCTGCAGATCAATATTGGTTTCTATTATGGGATTGTTACCTGGGTGATGAGACGGCCGCCCCGCAGAGACATAAAATCCATTATCATTTAATTAATTTCAGCAAAACAATATCAAAGAGCAATGTCGATAATTATTTTTATACTCATGAAGGAGGCTTTTTATTTCCCTGGATTAAATACTTAATTTGGCAAACAGAATGTTTGGTGATGAATTCATTTAGTCATTGTCTTGAGAGACATTGTATTGTGATTTTTCTGACTGACATCACGCACCTGACACACAGTCTCACACAAACATACACATCATCTCCCACACGCTCAAGCACAAAATAGACATCCCAATTAAATACATAAAAATCTACTAATCCTAATGTATTTAACAGTAAAATGTTTGGGACAGACTAATCACAAATTGCACACACACACACACACACACACACACACACACACGCATACATTGTTTTTTGTTTGCTCGTAAACAACAACCCTAATCTGCTGACACCATTATCAATGCAAAAGGTGCATCTCCCCGTATCTCCCTCCCTCTCTCCATCAGGTTTTAATATAAACCTCGGCCCTGGTGAGGTGCCGCCACTGCTGAAAGTGGAGATAACGCTGGTGCCCTTGTTCCGACACGGTCAGAGAACAGCTGGCTGTGCCCCGGTGTTCGCTAGCCTTATCTCCCACATCTTTCATAATGCAGCCAGCCCAACCCGGTAGCCCCAGGGCCTGTCAGCCTGATGTTATCCCAGAGATGGGCCTGCCTGCTTGCCTTGCCCACAGACGAGGATGGCATGGAGTGGAATTCAAACAGGATGCTGCCTTCTAGTAACAGAAAGTCATCACGTGGCTTCAAGGGCAAGATATAGATATATAATATAAATATGGGATGTCATGATGGATGAGAGATGTCCTAGAAAAAGATGTTATGTAGAACTACCTGGAAATAATGGTTAATATAACCCTAATCATTTCTTCAAGGTGCTGCTTGGTGAACCTAAATAGTTTCCCCCCCCAATATAGGGCCTAAAGAATCACAGCTTTGTATTTCTTGTTTACTCATTTATTGGCACAGACAACTGACTAATGAAGTGTCAATTTATTTACCTTTGATGCTTATCACATTTTACCCAAACTTGTTGAGTTTACAGCTAGGGCAGATATTGCAACAATAGGCTATGCTTGAATATATCCATGTTTAGGGTTACTGTTACTGATAAATCGAGGATAGAACCAATAATCAACCTCTAGGATTATGTCATTACCTCTGTGTGTGGAGACACTGTCATCTAGTGGGCAGAATGCTGTATCTGCACCTTGTGAATTACAATAAAAGTGTGAGACTTCTAAATGGTTATTGCCAGATGTGTGTTTAAGCGTACACCTTTTCTTTTATACATCTACTCTACTCAAATATTTGTATAGCATTAAGGATATTAATAATTTGTTCAGATAACAAAACCGCAGTTGATATATTTTCTGTGAGAACTGCAATGCCTCTTTTCAGCCACCAGAGAGCCCTATGGTCTCACCTAAAAATATCCTACAATTTACTTCACAGTGAGGTGAATTCATTCAACAAATACACTCAGCTGCCAGCTTTCACATAGCTGTGGGCACCACATTAGGAATGCCTTCTTTGCCTAAAAACAATTTGATCCAAACAAATGTGTAATTCAGCAGATTTGTCTTTCAAGTTTAAATGTATGGTGATATTTTCAACTGCAGGGATGTGCAAATTATTATGTTGAGGTATGGCCTGACGTTAGTTACCTGCCTCTAGTTGCCACACACGATTTGGAATTGCCTATAGGCATCAGCACCGACACACACAGACACACAAACACAACCAAGGTCACCTTAGTCTACTTGCTGTGTAAGGACAGTGATACTGTGTTACCTAGCAACACGGTTGGCACATGATACTTCAATCAACCTTCAGGTGGGAAAATGGTGGCTGACACACGTAATTGATACATAGGGAATTCATGCCCTCTTTAAATGTTGTGGAATTGTTTCTAGTGAAATGGGCTGTTAATTGGCATTAACCACTATGCACAACTGTGCACCTCTAGTTAATACAAATCCTACATTTACTATTAATACATTTTTTGTACATCACTTTAGATAAATGTGTCATGCTAACTGCATGTAAACGTCAACTGTTCTGAAGAATCTTTTTCACTTCCCTTTTACCCAACTGTGACGGATTTCACCACTCCTTTCTCCTCGCTCCTGAAAATGCGCTGGGGCTTGTGAAAATAAACCAGGCCCCTTCCAGCACATTCCACAGAACTTGTGTGCCAGAGATGGGCTACAAACACACCCACTCAAAACCCATTCCCCCTGAGCTTCAGTGATCAGACAGCTGTATCCAGCTGAGCACTGTCTGAACACAGTAACACTAATGTGGCATATGGACATGAAGTGTCCCTGACAAGGCGTTTTATGGAAGTTTGACTAGTGATCTTATGCTTGCTGATACCACTTGGGCCTACTGATAAGAAATACACATAATTCCACAGCTGATATGAGCCCTAAACTGGCACATCACTGCTTTGAGGTAAGGGTGTGGACCAAATCTCCTTTCCTTTCGGCATTATCAGAATGTGTACATATCAGTGGGCGTACAGTCAAAACCTGGGAGGACCTAGAAGGAGCTACCAGACACGTGACACAGCAACAAAGGCACAGCCTCTTCTGTGTCTGTTCCTCCATGTCATGAGCTCTGAGAGACTCCATCTAAAAATGGTATACACGTTGCTGTAATTTACTTTTTAGATGAAACTGATATCAATAATCCTTTTGTTGCACTCGTATTCCAGAAAAACCCAGTGAAAGCAAAACGTTCATGTTATCAAAACAAGTCACAGTTGTCACACGTTAGTTGTCGCTTGACGGTTGCCGTTAGTAGCAGGTTAACATCGACACACAGGTAAGTAATGTGGTGAGAAGTTTCCTAGTTTCCTAGAGAAGCGGCAAGGTCGTTTCTGTGAGGCGTGAGGCGGTGTGAGGTGTGCACATGCAAGCACACACACAACAGGGAGTGTGTTTGTGTGTGTGTGTGGGGGGGGGGGGGTCACTCAAGCCAACACAAACATCACACAGACTCTTCAGTTACTGCAACAGCCCTTATTGGGTCAAATTTAAATTTATTGACCAAACTCCATGGGACATTACTTTCATTCTTGTTTTTTTTTATACAAAATACACAAAATCCCCTGTTTATCCATGTACTATATGTATATCATATTTATATAGAGATCATTTGTCTTCAACTCAATGGTTTGCAGTGATGGAAGTTACAGAAATAGCATGAGCAGCCCAAACCGGGAACCATGCAGAGATGAATTAACACTCATCAAACTAAAGAAAATAAATTCACAAAATGCATATTAATAATAATATTAATTCATCTAGACTGTCATCTACAGGCATGGTCATGAGAGGTTAGAGAAGTGTTTTGTGAGAGTTACAAACATTAGAGCAAGGTTTGAGAACCAACAGTTAAATTGATTTAATGAAACAAAGCGAAAATAGCATGCTAAATTCAGTTGTCCATCTGACTGTGTCTTTTTCAAATCTAAAAGTCAAAATCCACCCATAAAACCTGCAATATTGCGGAAAAGAAAAAAACATCTGCATTTATTAAAGAAAAAACCATCATACATAGTATCAATGATAAACAATAAAATCATCTTATCCTAAAAGATAGATGGTCAAACAAACAAAAGGTTATCCAGAATAAATACACCCCTTGTGAACATCATTTTTACCCTCGTGAATAAAGAAAACTAAGAATGTTTCCAGGTTGAGAGAGACGTTTTTACTACGAGGTAAGACTAACCCATGGTCTGTTACCGGGCCGTGGGGTTAGTGGATTTGTTTTCCTGGAGTGAGTATAAGTTATCACTTGTTATCCAGTCTTAGCATCTGTTCCTTACCATTGATGGTTAGAGACTTCATCTCACCATCCTCTTCTACCTCCACCCTCTCCTGGCCATTCTCCACAATCCTGACACACACACACACACAAAGGAACACAGAAGAAAGAACTATTTTAACTCTCAAGGACACCAAGCATCTCTTTAAATGTACTTTCACGTGTATCAATCTTGCAGACACTTTTATCCAAAGCAACATACACATACTGCATGTAATAAGTGCAGCAGGGAATCAAGGACTAGAAGTACACAGTTCTAGCAGTATTACAGTGGTTATAGCCAAGGACGAAACAGTCAATACTTGTCAAGACGCAACAACAATCTTTTCTCAAATACAAGGCGCTGTACATGTGTCACCCCTGCCTCGACACCTCCAGTCTCAGAGCTGGAAATGTGGAGGGCGCGGCCTACCGTTTTGTGGTGATCTTTCGGCCGTTGATGAACTTGGTGGAGGAGGACACGGAGCGGAAGTTGCCCATCCCCCCTCCCCCCCCTCCCCCCCCCTCCGAAGGACGAGGAAGAGAAGGAGGCGAAGCCGCCGCCGCCCATCTGCCCGAAGGGAGAGAAACCTGGCGCTGTGGGCACACCAGCAACACAGTGAGCACACATTCCCTCCCCAGCTGAATTCAAAACGTATCCAGCGCAAACTGCATTTCCACAGTTCAGTAAAGGTATAATGCAATCAAAAATGAAAGACAAATTCACATACAAAGCAATTAGTATTTCAGTGTTCGCCGATGGAAAATGCACACACCTGAGAAGCCGGCCCCGAAAGGTGGGAATCCCCCAAACCCATGGAAGAAAGGACCCCCAGTTCGACTCCGGCTCACCCCCCGCTGATGACTGCGCCCACCACCAAAGAAGTCATCGAAAGGATCATCTGTCATTGTGAGACAGGCACAGGGAAACTACATGAAGGATGAACAATTTTTGGAATGCACCACACAATACCAAAACCCCAAGACCAAAACGGAGGCAGAAAGGATGTTACAAAAAGCAGAACCTGGCTGGAGGCTGTTTCTGTGCCTTGGAATATTCCTAAAACTGGATGTGACCTTCCTCTGTTACTGATGCTTTCCCCTGTGAACCCCCCCGTGGATAAGTGGCTAATTGTGCTTTGAACTGGGTCAACTGAGCTGGATAAGGCTGGGCCTGCTGGGTGTAGTTCTCCTGCTGCCTGGGACACAGATCTACACGCTGCAGTGAACAAGTTAAGGACAGTCAGTATAAGTCTCCCAACGTCTATCAAGCTTCCCTGTACAAAGTGCAAGCTAACATAACCAGAGGTTAGGTCATATCAATTCAGTCTTAGAACTGCCTACATCAGTGTTAGATATCTATAACACATACAGTGTACTGGAAATCAGAGCAGGTTCAGTTTACTGTTTACTGTAAGTAACTTATTGAGCTTGACTGGAATGAGGTCGGACTGGGTTGGAAATGATTTAGTCCAAACCAGACTACAGCAGTGGAGGAGGAGGAGTTTGTGTGTGTTTGTTTGTATGTGTGTGTGTGCTGCTTGGACCCCAGTCGGCTGAAGCAGAAGTAAGTGACAGATCTTCAGCACCAGCTGGTGTGGTACTGACAGGAAATCCCTGGCCAAGGTTCATCTCCAGTCAGTCAGAGCTATTAAGCTACATCCTCTACAAAAAAACACCTGACCAACCACATAACAAACCACCAAACAGAAACCCACACCACAGATATATTCAGATCAGGGTGGAAGCTAATTTGAGCTTGGATCAAAAACGGTTAAACGGAAGCCATGCATACACATCTGAGGAAATAAGAATCAGTGAGTGCCACGATTAAGGCAGGACAACAGGAAGGAGAGAGGGAAGAAAGAGGACAGAGAGGAAGTAAGGAAGGGAGAAGGAAAGTGACCTAGAAAGGAAGAAGGAGAAGGAAGCAGGTAAGGAAGGACACATTATGAACCTGATGGAACCTGTCCGTAACACACATCCCAGGTATCCATAAAGGTCTTGGGTAGGCTTCATCTATCCAGCTAAACACATACAGTCCTGTACTGTTGTGGCACCGACACCAGGGGAGTCTAGCAGGTCCTATCATCTTACTGTCGGCTTTGAGGTTTGGCCACGTGGTCTTTTGAAACATACTGTGCCAACTCAACCTGGTACAACAACAACATCTGTGCTTGTGATTCACTTGTTTCATTTTTCAGAAACTCCAGGACGTTTGATTACAAGCTTAGTCTGAGTCACACAACCAGTTTACACTCAGATAAGTGTGGGAGTCAGTTGGCTGAGCGGTGAGGGAATCGGGCTAGTAATCCGAAGGTTGCCAGTTCGTTTCCCGGTCATGCCAACTGACGTTGTGTCCTTGGGCAAGGCACTTCACCCTACTTGCCTCAGGGGAATGTCCCTGTACTTACTGTAAGTCGCTCTGGATAAGAGCGTCTGCTAAATGACTAAATGTAATGTAAATGTAAATGTAGATAACGGATAAACAGAGCAATAAGATAAAGCAAAAGACTATTCTGACCATTTTTTACTAGTGTCATTTTGGGAGTTTGTAGTCTAATGTAGACTCATTTTGTACATAAAGGAGCGATGCACAAGCCCCCTGCTTGTTTCAAGCCCAATTAACGAACATGAGTCAGTGAAGCTCAGGGCATCTCTCACCATCACTCCCCAAGCAGAATTTGCACAAACACAGTAAGTGCTCACAACTATTTACCATGCTTTACATGTGCAACACACACAGACATTCACACACACACACACACACACACACACACACACACACACACACACTCCCTGGCGTTGTTACAACTGCTCTTGTTTTAATACGGAAGCTATTTTTGAAAGCATTCCAGTTGAATGATGTAGGCTCTCATATCCGTCCTCTGTCTGCGTGTGGACTCCATATTTAGAGTGAACTATGGATGCCTTGCTGTCATTCGCCGAGCAGATACAGGGTTCTCTACCCCAACCGACCCAAGCTAAACTCCTCTCATTACAATATGTCTGCCCTCTTAGCCAAGACGACAACACTGTGCTAACAATCTTGGCTTGCCATTTTACACTACCCACCACTGGCTAACATTACAGGAGTGTGCTAATGACCATGAAATCCAACTGCTTTTTCTTTCATGACTGCTGCACTTTTGAGCTCACCTCAAACCAATCCAAAAATTGCATTGTAAACAAAAACTGTCCCTGTTCAGTTGAAGGGGGTTTTAAATCCTGGTTGAATAAAGTGAAGGTTGAGCCAAACAGAGACAGTTGGCGACATCTTCCTGGGCCCTCTAAGTTTAGTAAAGACCTCCTGCGGTGGTAGGGTCAGAGTGCACAGAGATGCACAATGCAGTAGAGGAAGGATTAGTGAAAGGCTTTTTGGGTTTAGGCCTTTTTTTCTCATAAAGGATAGAGAGAGGCAGCAAGAGGGACAAGGAGAGAGGGAGGGAGAGGAGATAGAGATGGTGAGAGAGGGATTGAGAGAGAGGGGGAAAGAGAGGGGGAGATAGAAAGAGAGGGGGAGAGGGGGAGAGAGAGAGAGAGAGAGAGAGAGAGAGAGAGAGAGAGAGAGAGAGAGAGAGAGTTGAATCATGGGAGGGCTGGAGCATTTACAATCTAATTGAAAAATGAATTATAAGATGACATGGGTGAGGATTTGATTTGAGCAGGGGGGGGGGGGTGTACAGCATGCATCTCTCTCTCTGTGTCTCTATCAACAAAACATGTTTGCTGATATTTTCTTATATCCTTTACAGCCTACTTGATGCAGATTCATTATTCAAAGAAAACAACAGCAATTAGTGTTGTGAGGTCTGCCCCATCTTTGGCTCGAAAACCAAAGCCTTACTTCGAAAGTCAACGTCAGTACCGTACAACTACAGTTCAACAGGATATCAAATATGCAATGCACATCAATAAACTATTTAGAAGCAACTCAAAGTGAAATAGTTCACTGAAGGATATTTTCACCTTTTTAGCTCTCCAATCTTCAATCTCTTTCTATCAACTCTCTCCCCTCTACACCATCTCTCTTGGCCTGTGCCTCCTCTCTGTCTCTCTCTGTCTGTGTTTGTCTCTCTGAAATATATTTCTTGCTCCACTCTAGGATAAAGGAAATTCCCCCAGGGTGCATCTGAGAGTAACCCACTGCTTTATCCTCGAAAGGGTGGGAAGACCTACTCACCAAAGAAATTTGCAAATGGATCTCGACCACCGAAGAATTCCCTGAACACATCCTCTGGGTTACGGAATGTGAACTCGCCGCCAAAGTGGTCTCCGTTGTGATAATGTCCTCCTGTGAAAAACGGAAGATCAAATTATCCTCTTATATGAATAAACATCTTCCAAAACATCTTCAGAAATGTATTTGATCTTAAATGAATGTGAATCGTCATCTTAATAATCTATATATATATATTAAGATGTTTCTACCCCGAAAATACACTACAATATTTTAATCAAGCCACATGGTAGATATGGTATCTGCATGCTGTAGATTTGAATTAAGTTAACCGAAGCATTAGACAACAAAGCTTGGCTGATAGTTACCGGTAATGCCCAGGATGGCCAAAGACAGTAAAACTTTTTTCCAGCGTGTAGTGTAGCATTTGTACATAATGGTTCAAAAGATATTGGATCTATAGATCTGCATGTACTGTGGGAGGTAGAAACACCACCAGTGCATATACATACAATCATACACAAAGCAAATGTCAAAATACCTCCTCCTCCATTTCCAGCTAACCCTTCTTTACCATACCGGTCATACAGGTCCCTCTTGTTTTCTAAAGAAAAAAAGGAAGAAAAGGAGATTACCAACTTGTCGATTTAAAGATGACATTTATCTCAGAGAAAATGCTCCTCTGAAACCCCCTTTTTTTCTTTACTTCATTTATGGTAACATGCTGGCATGAATATGGATGATTCAATCAGAACAACCCTCCTTCGCTCTAGATTAGACTGAGATATGTTCGTAATCACTTGAATTAAATATTTTTCAGTCAGTCACTCTTTTCATAGAGTGAGTTAATAGACTGTTTCTCATTCAAGCCTAAGGATTTTGAATGCAGAGTTATTATTGTTAAAACTTGAATGTGCACATCTAAACAAATTCACATTTTCATATACCAAGAATTGACAAAGTATAAATTGCAAAGGAGATGAATGACTCGAGGCCTTGGATACAGAGACCCAATTGAAGCAGCTAATGTTCAAGCGTCCATTTGGCACAGTCCTCACATTGTGCACTTTAAAGACAGTTTTTTTTTGCTACTGTTGCTGTGCGAACTACACATAACAACCACAAAAAAATACATTTAAAGATCTCTGATGTGCTTCAACCAGAGTGCCTTCTTTAAGTTCCTTATTGAAGGCAAACAAAGAGCCTTTCTTGACATCCACAGAGAGTGAGCTCTAGTAGGGATGGGGACCAATCTGCAGAAGATGCACATGACTGATCTGTTTGTTTGGCTTGTTTGTTAGATATGTTTGGCTTTACAACCAACCTAAAACACACATAACGCTGGTGACTAATAAAGGACATGCCAAAGAACATAGCTTGTATAGCATGCAAAAGGGTTGACTTTCATGTGTGAATGATACACAGAGCCTCTCCTACCGTCTGACAACACCTCGTAGGCCTCTGACAGCTCTTTAAACTTCCTCTCTGCGTCCTCCTTGTTGTCTGGGTTCTTGTCTGGGTGCCACTTGAGCGCAAGTTTCCTGTAGCTGAGGAAGAAACACAGATACGAACAATATTTCAACACTAAGAGACACACGGAGATGCATAAAAGGCAGAAGGGCTAAATGTCACCATCTTAAAATGGGTCCACTAGATTAATTGAAAAAATAGATTTTGTTGATTCAGTTGATAAAGTATATTTTGTGAAATTTGAGCGGATGTCATGTAATTCACAACCAAATGAACCCCTATAAAGGGTTTTTCCCATATGAAATAATCACTCATCCTTTCAAATATTGTGTGTTGTCCTTAACACTTTCACATTGAGAACATCTTTCTCAGATATTTTATCTCGGAGAAGGGGTGTCCTCAACTGTCATGTGCCATGCTAAGTAGAGCGAGACACATGAATGGTTTCTTTTTTAAGGATAGCAAAAACACACACTCATCAACTCCTGCTGTAAACAAAAACAGAGACACATACATACACGTGTTCTTGTCGCACATGCTCATACACACACACACAATACAAGGAAGAAACCTGCTCATACACACAAAAAAGGCATGCACACAATTACAGGTAGAAACTACACTCAACATACACAATACACCCCACAAAGGAGGTCTAAACTTCATTGACATGAGGTCCAAGCCGGAGTGGGTGGGTCCAGCTGAATCAGCTGTTTCTCTAAGCCTGGCAGCGGTGATGGTTTAAACTGGTTTAAACAATTTTAACTCAATAGCCTCAGTGGTTAACAGTCTACACAGTCAATAGTGTCTATTGAAACGGGGGCGCTAGGTGGCCAGTCTATGGTCAATGGAGACTTTTGAGTCTTTGGTTGGGAGTCCACAGAAAAATGAGCTGATAAGCAAGCTATTGCTGTCCGTGCAGAGCCTGTTTTCACAGATAAGCAGCAAACTTCATCAACAGTCTAAATGTCATCATAGAAAAAAAGAAAATGACGCAAGATATTTACAAAGGACCCTTTTTATAAATTACTGAGGTCATAGAGGTGATAAAAGTAAACACAGAAATATCCAACATCACAGTTAGCCTGAACTTTGTGTTGACAACACTCACAATACTGTCAGTTTTCAACAATCACAATCCCCACAACAGTTATTGACACTTTCGCAAAAGTTCATATTACAGTTTTCAACACTGACAATATTTTCTAACAAAGTTAGCATCCTGCAATACTACCTAAGACAGTCATCAACCCTTTCACAATAATCCTCAACATTATTTAAAACTATGCTGGGAGTTTTGTGAAAGCCTGTGTTCTGCACCTCTCTTTCACTAACCGTCTCTGGAGGATTTTTTTCTCCTCTATTGAGTTTTTCTGGGAGTTTTTCCTTGTCTTCCTTGAGGGTTTAGGTTGGTTGAGGGGCAGTTCTATGGGCGTATGTGAAGCCCTCTGTGACATTGCTTGTAAAAAGGGCTATACAAAGAAATTTTGATTTGATGATTTGATTTGTGAAAGGGCTCCTAACACTTGTTAGGTAGTATTGTGAAAATGTTGAGACTTGCTACCAAAGCTACCCAACAGTTCTGAAGATCTTCGCAATGCTACCTGACACACAACATCTGTCACTCCTCGGGTCCTCCGAGCACAAAAACAATGTCATGAGAGCGAGCCCTGACTTGGTCTCCAAGCTTAAGCCGGTCTGTTTGCTGGCGTTACAGGACAGTGTGACAGACAGACTGTTACAGCAGGGCTCTCAAAAGGTTACTGGAAGAAGAGTGGAAACTTCTCTGCATTGTGGCCTCATGCCCCCCCCCCCCCCCCCCCCCCGTACAAGCTGCTATGGGGAGTGAGGGGCGGAGGTGATATAATTAGCCTATTACATCCCTCTGAGTGGCCCACGTTTCCAACGACAACACGCATATATAAATAGCGGGGAGGTAACAGGGTTGGTACTCACGCTTTTTTAATGTCCTCCTGCGACGCGTTTCTGTGGACTCCTAAGATGTGGTAGTACTCCACCATGGTCTCGTCTGTGTTTGACAGTGTATGTCAGTGTACGTGTTGAAGGTTAGGGTCCTTTGAATGGTCTACAGAATCTCTGTGGAGGGAGGGAGAGGGAGAGGGAGAGAGAGAGAGAGAGAGAGAGAGAGAGAGAGAGAGAGAGAGAGAGAGAGAGAGAGAGAGAGAGAGAGAAAGAGAGAGAGAGAGAGAGAGAGAGAGAGAGAGAGAGAGAGAGAGAGAGAGAGAGAGAGAGGAGAGGGAGGGAGGGAGGGAGGGAGGGAGGGAGGGAGGGAGGGAGGGAGGGAGGGAGGGAGGGAGGGAGAAAAGATGTATGCTCAAGAGTTGAAATGTAGATATAACTTCAACACTCCCTTTACAGAGAATCTACCTTTAAACGTTGTAGAAAAGCAACCAAATTAGTTTGCCCACCTGTGAAATCATCGCATGCAATATGCCACTAGAAGAGCAACAACAGCTTTTTCGCTAGGCATCACTTATGAATATCTCTTTGTACAACATATAACTCCACCATGGTCTTGTCTGTGTTTGACAGTGTATGTCAGTGTACGTGTTGAAGGTTAGGGTCCTTTGAATGGTCTACAGAATCTCTGTGGAGGGAGGGAGAGGGAGAGGAAGAGAGAGAGAGAGAGAGAGAGAGAGAGAGAGAGAGAGAGAGAGGGAGAGAAAGAGAGAGAGAGAGAGAGAGGGAGGGAGGGAGGGAGGGCAGAAAAGATGTATGCTCAAGAGTTGAAATGTAGATATAACTTCAACACTCCCTTTACAGAGAATCTACCTTTAAACGTTGTAGAAAAGCAACCAAATTAGTTTGCCCACCTGTGAAATCATCGCATGCAATATGCCACTAGAAGAGCAACAACAGCTTTTTCGCTAGGCATCACTTATGAATATCTCTTTGTACAACATATAACTCCACGATAAAAAAGTTGGAGAGTGTTTTATTTATATCTACTTTTGTGTTTTATTAGCATTCAACTGAACACTGCACTTTCACCACACTCCTCCATGCAGGAGGGCAGCCAGGCATCAGCAATAAACACTAAGGCATCTGAACTGTTCAAATTTAATTTAATCAAACTCAAGCCTTTTTTACAGGCAATGTCAAACTGTTACAGCCTGACCAACATGTTGACAAGTCAGACTTGTTTCCACAGTCAGTTACCTGCATCGGCACATTATCAGCACACTGGGATGACAAAACAGCCCATCACAGACTGAGATTGGCTCGGTGACATTGCTCAGTATGCAGCCCCTCTCACACATCCCAAAAGGACACATGGAAGAATAGCTAGTTAGCTCAAATCTACTAGAAAACATTTAGACTAGGACCCACATCAGAGGTTTCTGACCACTTCTCCCACAGGGACAAACCCTTTCAGATTTTGAAGAGTGGACATTCAGCAGTCTGCATTCAAACTGGCAGACAGCTGCTAGTCAGATTATTGTGTTAGTAATGGTGTAAAATGGCTGGAAAAGCTAACGCTAAAAGCGGGAAGCTAAACCCAGAGTAATACGTGATGGATTAAATATGGCCACATGGAGGGGGGCCAGGCTGCCAGCTCAGGAAAGGATTATTGGGGAGGGAGGGGGGGGGGGTTAACGCTACTGCTAAACATCTGCTCTGCGAGGTGAAACAACGAACACGTTCATGGCAGAGCAGAATCACCTCAATCTTTTCATGTCCAAATGTGGACGTTTGTTTTGGCAGTCTTTTTTTGGCAAGATATGGCAGTACATTTAAAAGAAAGAACATTCAAATGACCACTATAACCCTAGCTCTACCAGACAAGGTTTTTTCCAGCATACTACTATTACACGTTACAGCACTGTCACATCATGTCACAAAACACCTTGTTTGAGCTTTGGTAGGATTACAGTTGTGGTGGTCATATAAATGTCCCTTTTGTTAAGGCTTTTCACAAACCATAGATCACCAAATAAAGCATGAAAAAAAAGAATTATAGAGAAAGAATAGTACAAACACAGTATCTGATCAGTTTGGGTTATCTTTCATCCCCTCTAAGAAAAACAAATGATTCAGTGTCTGTGTTATAAGGTCTGATGCCGACCAGCCAATGTTACCCTGCTGAACACTCAGCCCTGTTCTGCCTCAAGTAAAGAGAAAAAGAGGGTGAAGAAAGTGGAAGAGAAGAGGGAAAAAGATGAGAGGAGTGATAATAGAAAGAAAGGAAACACACATACAGACAGAGACAGGGAAGGAAAGAGAGAAATAAAGAAAGAGACGGGAGAGAGAGAGACATAAAGAAAAGGACAGGGAAGGAGAGAGAGGCAGGCCGAAGGTGACACACACAGTGAGAGACACCATACACCAGACCTGTTTACCGATAAATCAACGCAGGCGAGGCTCTCATTCCAGAGATGACCTTAAAACAAGAAACTACTCTGTCTACACAGACAACAGCACAGGCTAACCCCTTATTCAGAACAGCAAAACGGGTTAGAATGAGTGGAACATGATGACTCCACTATACACCTTATCTTCAAAAAAACTTAAAAGCACAGTTAAGCCTCTTTAACACACAAGCTTACTATAACTATTATTTAGTTGACGCCAACATCCAAACAACAAAGTGGCTAACCATCTAGCCGACATCTAAGAAAGGTCTTTTATTCTGTGTTGTAAAAACAAACTTTGTCTCAGTCCACAAATAAGCTGTCTACGCAAATATTATAACAGAACAACGTAACTAGACCTATATGATATAAACAAATGAAATCAATTGCAAGCAAATAGTTACCAGTTCCACAGGGAGTCCAGTTGGATCTTGTTTGATTGCTATTTTTAACCCCAGTGCCCTTTTCTTTTAGAGCGTGTGTATGGGGGAATGGGACATGGGCAACCACTTGCCTTATGCCACTCCTGTTGGCACGGGAACCCCCTGGCTGCCCTGGTCAGTGTCTTTGTCTCCCCGGGGCAATTTATCAACTTCACTTTCTGACTCTCCACACACCCACTTTTCTCCCTCTCTCCTTTCCTTTGTCTCAATCTCTCTCGCTCTCCGTTTCTATAACATACACACTCACACACACTCTAGTTTCCCCATCTCGTTTTTGTTCTCTTTTTTTTTTTTACTCTTACCCTCTGTTTCTTCCCTTCCCTTCTCACCCTGTCCTAACAGATCGTACAGTAGCTTTGCTCAGAGCACCCAAACGAGAGCAGATGCGTTCCAAGCACAGACCCATCGTGCAGTACTGTATGTTCTCTCTCCTCTCACTCAGCCGTGACTGAGCCATCTCCCGCCCTGCAGCACTTTAAGAATCATATCATGGATGAGGCTAGTGTCTGTGTGTTTGCGCTGGTGGCCGTCGGAGAGAGCGCGTCGGGGACAGAGACACAGCGAGAGAGAGACAATGTGTGTGTATGTGTTTGCGTGGGCGGACACGGCTGCTAGAATCCCAATCTGCTCAGCGTGAAACGTGTCACAGTGTGAGCAGAAAATGTGGGTCAATCAATCCCACAATCCCTCATAAACAGTAAACGTCACCGCACGGTCTAACATTGACTCGCGACAGCGTATGACAGCAGAACAGCATGCAATGCAATTTATCTAGGTCAGTCACCCACTTACTACAATGTTTACATCTTACAATGCCTATCCAGGAATACAGGCTCAGATTTAAATGACAGGTCCATAACTGATCAAACAATGCAGGCCTAGGTTACTTACTGTATTGACAGAGTATCTACCGGTGCAATAGAGCCAGATTGTCCATGCCAGCTGATTCCCAATACACACAGAATGATTGAATTACAACCAGCTGGCGTGACCTTGATGTGAACGAATGCTTATAGGAAAGTGTGATAGCCAAAGTTAAAGGAGGCATTATGGATTACCTTGAATCAGCAGATGATTCATTCTCCCATATTATTAATAAGTATGTTTATAATTAGTAAGAGGCTACTTAGAATTTCAGTATCCCATGTATGCACATGCATGCTAGTTCATATGACCATACACTAACTTGAACGACAGTTTAACTTACATTTACATTTAGTCATTTAGCAGACGCTCTTACCCAGAGCGACTTACAGTAAGTACAGGGACATTCCCCCGAGGCAGGTAGGGTGAAGTGCCTTGCCCAACGACACAACGTCGTTTTGCACAGCCGGGAATCGAACCAACAACCTTCTGATTAATAGCCCGACTCCCTAACCGCTCAGCTATCTGACCCCCCTAGGAACATCCTACAGTAAAATAGCTTTCCTTGATTGTTTGGTCATAGAAGGAAGAGTTAACAGCATACCCATGGGAAATCTAACAACTGGGTGATTGTGGGAGAAAGTGAGAACCTCCGGCTTAATAAGAAAGTGAGTCAAGATTTTCTAAAGAGGCTTCATAGTACATAAAAGAAGGGTCAAAACCTAGTGTTTCTGGTATGAAAGCCCACCAGGAACCCATGCAGAAGATGTTAACAACGTTAGACAGCCAGACCTGCGTGAGACTAGACAGACATATGTTTCATTTGATATGGTGGCCTATCATGATGTCGTCATACCCAACCACAAAAGGAGGAATGGCCAAAGTGTATCAGAACGTTTGGGTAAATACAATTGAACTGAAGCTTTATTTAACTCCAAGTCTGTAACTGACATTTACAAAGCATGCGTTTACTCAAAAAACGGCACGCGGTCTTAAAGTTACGGTCAAGTCCTATCATGTCTCAGGATCAGGGATGCCCTACCCTGTTTCTGGAGATCTACTCTTCCATTGGTTATTTGCTGTAATTAGAGTGGTAACAATTCTGACACACATTAATCAACCAGCTCATAATTAGGTTCAACTGCACTAGAGTAGCATTGTACATTAACCGTCTGGGCATTAGTTCTCTAGAAACAGGTTTAGGCAGGTTATTTTGAGTGACGTAAATGCTAAAGCTGAGTGTGTTTAACCCTTGTGCTGCCTTCGGGTCACATGACCCAAAGGTTCATAACGAACCATCGTTGTGTTTACCCAATTTTACCCAATACAAAAAAAAAGACAGCCCAACAGTTAAAAGAAAATGCTTCACTTTGTTTTTGTATGCGGTAAAGTTGTCGCAATACGACGGTGGGTCACAATGACTGATGGGTCAGAATGACCCGAAGATAACACAAGGGTTAACTTTGGGTCATTGCTTGTTAGGTTATCTAGACTAGTGCTTTTGTGAGTTCATGAGCTCCATTTCAGTGGTATCTATACAGCTTTTTTTGAAGACCCATCATAGTTTCTGTGAGACTAGGCTAATCCTCATCCCCACATCTTGATGAAGAGGAAAACGGACGGTCTGTCAGTGTAAGTTAGCAACTCAAAAGGTCCGATGGCCAGAGGCAGGCTTGAGGAAAATGTTGACTCACCTTGTCAGCAAAGTAGAGTACGTTTTTTTGTATTGAACTGTATGAACAGAGCTAAATGAAAGCAGACATCAGTGAAATCAGCTCTGTTTAAGAGACTGAAGCCTGTTAGCATAACAGACAATTCACTACTTATTTCAGTCATATGATGTGTGTGAAATAAGCACACAGACACACACACACAATCGTACTGTGTTCTGTGTGCCAATGTTTGAGGTTTTTCCAGGCAAAGAGTGGCTCTGTGTATGTCCTAGAACTAATGAACCATGCAATGATTCTGGCTGAATTGAATTATGGTCTATACTGCCTCGGTATAACCTAATAACAACACCTGCTGCCACCTGCAAAAGAGCTTGTGCCACAGTAACAATAAATAACAGTTCAAAACATAATTAATATATTTACATGCATACAATGTTTACATGCATCTTCTGTTGAGAATGGTGCACTACACTGCTATACATTTCAGTGTAATACCATTGCATGTCAATATAGGAAGAATGCACTTTAAGTTGACTGAAGTTCACAACTGGTCCAGAACAGTGAGAATGCAGTTTGTCCCTGGATGCAACACAATGGACAGTGTGTGATTAGTGTAAGATTAGCATAGCCATGCTGTAAAGTCACCATGAGCCCTCAGGAATCCAGGCATCCTCATGGTTGTGCCTGTCCTGTTGTGAGACATGTTTCACCTTCATATCTATGGGTGAGTCCAAATTACCCTGAATTCCACTCTCTCTTTTTAATCTAATTACATCACAAAGGTATACCAACCATAATACACATTTGTGACTAAGATCAAAGAGCAAAACGCCATGATATTTTAGATTAGTTGGTAGATGTCTAATGTGTGCTTTAAAAATGGAAGTGAAGTATAATAAATCATGAAAAGTAGGTTATAGTAGGCCTACATAACATCTGAAAGTTTCAGAAAGTTTCAGAAAGTTCCAGAAGTCCAGGTCCTTTCCAATAGGCTAACTCAGCGGTTGATACTGAGTTTGACGTTGTTCTTTAAGTTCTACAGTAGCCGATCTTTCTACAAATCACCTGAATCCATTTTTAGTACGATTAAAATTTAGCTTTAGACCTGTCAGAAAAATGTGTGTCTCATATTCACACCAAAATAATATGTAATAGCTGTTTGTTAGGTTGTCCACACATGTGTACACAATAGCCTAATTATAAAGATATTTACACCGATTACAATATGTCCACGCACTTTTTAAGATCCTAGCATCGGGGTAACCTGAGTGACACAACAAGGTTGCGACATTGAACCACATTGCATGGTGGGCTATGCGATGCTGACAGGGGATGCCAAGGTGGGTTTTCACGCTCCGACACTGCCATCGCAAAATGTAACAGTCAGAAAATATATTGTACAGTAATGTACAGTATTGTGTACAGTAAAAGCCTACACTCACCCGTCCAGATCAGATGTATCCTTCCCTTCGTTAGTCTGCCGTCAGAATTTTGTGTTGTATTTTGTGGGCTAGGCACGAAGGTTTCGTTTCTACCGACCTCTCCACTCTATTTTTGCGTATCCGGAAATACTGCTGGTGCTCGGACTCCTTGAAGCACGGTTTCGAAAGTGCGACAAATGTGGACCTTCACAGATCTGCACACGGATAAATAGATGTGCGGATGCCAAGCGACTATCCAGACTCCTGTGGGAGCTGCGCACGATCATCGCGCAAGTGGTTAAAACTCTATTCTAAATGGTTCTACATAATGTCACCGCGTTTCTTCCTTCTTTGGGATTTGCAGATATACTGTAGGCTAGATTTTTTGTGCAGGACATTTTTAAACGGTTTCTATGGTCTTCGGCTGTTTCATGTTGGCCTGCTTTTGTAGCATTAGAAAATGTATGGTGAGATTCGATCACTCTCGACAATTGTTGCTTATTTACGCCACCTGCTGTTTTGAAGTCCTTACTGGCAAGGAACTACTTCCAGTGAAACCATCTGGACGCTGAACATGAGATTGACGTTCATAAAGAATCAAACCCAGGCTCACCATCCTAATAGGCTAACATAGCATTACATTACATTACAGATTAATACCTATAGAATAAAAGCTTAGTCTACTTTTCCACATATTAATGCGTTAATGGGTTTAAGTCTATGACTGTCATTTGGCACACGAGTGTTACATCATGGCATGTGTGAGTCTGAGTGGCCTATACCATCAAGTAATAAGTTATGTATGTTTTGGGTGTCGGATAACGTTAGGATCAACGATTTCACCAATAAAGAGGAGCATAGCACAACGTAGGCTACAAGTATTTTAAACTACATGAAGCATACTGTGACAAGCACAGATTGAATAGACCTTGTGTGAGTTCAATGTAAATGTCATGAATGATTTGCATAGCCCACAAAGAAGGTATGCAGACACTCGCTCACCATGTCTGGACGTGCATTTACTGCGCACATGAGGCCGCGCCCAAGAAAGGCTCTAAGAAAGCCGTCTCTAAGACCACCGCAAAGGGCGGAAAGAAGCGCAGAAAGTCGAGGAAGGAAAGCTACGCCATCTATGTGTACAAAGTCACCCCGACACTGGTATCTCTTCTAAGGCCATGGGAATCATGAATTCCTTTGTGAACGATATCTTCGAGCGCATCACCGGTGAGTCCTCTCGTCTGGCTCACTACAACAAGCGTTCTACCATCACCTCCAGAGAGATTCAGACCGCTGTGCGTCTACTCCTCCCCGGCGAACTGGCCAAACACGCCGTGTCTGAGGGTACCAAGGCAGTGACCAAGTACACCAGTTCCAAGTAAAAAGGCATCGTTTTGAAATGACTATTTTATTTTATATTTAAATATGTAAGTGTTGTATGAGGAAATTAATGACCAATCTAATTGCTAAATGTTATCAAGTCGTTTATGCTACAACAGTCTGCCCGAAGAAAACCATTTTCACTTTTCCCTCCTAAGACGACTCTTATTGACCACACGGTGGCGGTGTTGTATAATAGAATAAAAAATTAAAAAAATAGAATGAAATGTTTACCAGTTATAATTTGTCAAGTGAGCAGGTGGTTATCAATTCTATTAGAACGTGTATTTGTGTGGTATGGGACACAAGTCTGGCTAAGTGTCACCATATTGAATCTGAACACTTCCTTTTCGGTGACCCCATAAACTATTTTATATAGAAGTCTGTTGAAGACAGCGTGGAGATGAGGTCCACCAGATTCAGTTAAAATTATCTGCTGACAATTATTCCAAAAGATCACAAAGAATGTGTGTGTTGATGCCAAACTTGTATTAAAATGTCACTGTTCTTTAAACTATAGCCTATGAAATGCTAAGTAGCAGCTCAATTTTTATTTGGTTGCTTTTTATACTCCAGACCCAAATCCTACAAATGTTGTCTGTGACTGTTGACAGCACACATTTATAATAGATCACTGATACAGTTGATACCAATTTGGTCACAACCAGATTAAAGATTCTCTTAGGAAAAAGCTTACATTTTTAAGAAACCAAACAACAATTCTGCCAACAATAAGACCGTTTCAGCATGTTTTACTAACATAAAACAAGATTTTCTTTTAAGTCCAGTGATCCTCTTAAAAAGATATTCAAGAAATACAAGATATATCATACATCAAATGATTTATAAGTACATGCTATTAATGTTGCCAGTTATAATCCATCACAGTGTAATGGACCTAAATAAATCTAGCTGCAATTGTGATGAATCTCTCATTTCAGTGCAACAAGTCACATTTTTTAAGAGCCAATCATCACCAAGTTCTCCTGGCATGTGGGATGTATGAAATTAGATTTTGGGGGGAGTGGGAGAAGATAAGGGCCATTATTTCTTGGTTAGCCCACAGAAGAAGGAGGGGTGGAGGGGATGGAAAAAGTCCAAGGAACCTAACTGCATTTGAGTTGAGGCAGATTTATGTCGCACACAATCTTAATGCATCTCCGGACAGGATAGCTCTGCTCTGCGTATCTTCACTGGATGTTTCTTTAATTATATGTCAGAGGCCATAAAAACTCCATCCTCACAGGGCTGTATCTCAGGCCCAGGTCCTTACTGTTAATTACTGCCAGACAAAAATGACACACAAATAATCTAAATGCAAAAAAAGGAGGATTTAATGATATTCAGACAGTGTTTTTTTTGTATCACTCAGTTGGTAGGCTACAGTTATAAGCAGTTGCTGCACCATAGGTCTTCCACAGCAGGGTGCGTGTAACTGGAGATGGTTCACTTCAGCTAGTGTGTATTAACACAGGGCCTTCACTCCAAGAACAGGATCAAAGAACAGAGGAAAAAAGCAACCTGTACAAATACTGAATAGATGAATCATAAAAGAGTAGGTGTAAACATATACATATTCACAATGCCATAATCATCTAATAGACAGTACAATCCAAAACGCAACCAGCCTTTGCCTTGAGCAACCCACACATGTAGACATCCAAAAGCCTTTACATGTTTCTGCTGTGGTTATCAGACTTGACAATTATTACAAGTTAATAATCATTACGGAAAATCACGGGGGGGGGGAAATAGTGAGTTTTGATGATTTCTACCTGAAAATACATGGTACTATTCAACAAGCCGACCTTTCTGGAGCCCTTGAGACACAATTCTCCGACAGTCTCAATCCTCCTCTGTGGCGTGCACTCGTTCACAATCAAGTCTCCACCTCCCCCAATTTATAAAAAAAAGCATAGCATTAGTATAACCATACATTTCCTCTTGATATCAGTGTAGGCGATTGGACGAGTGCATACTAGAAAGGAGCCTTAGGACTTAGGGTACAAGGATGGATAGAGGTTTCTAGAGTGCTACAGTCTGATGTCTCCTTACCACCCCCCTCTACCCTCTTATTGCCACTTACTCCCCCTCTTCCTCTCCTTCGATCACCGCTCATCTTTGGTGAATAGACTGTTGTTGCTATTGAAGGGTTTATTACAAAAAAAATGCTACTCTAGAGGGTAAACTGTATTGCAGTGATCAACTGCAACACAAGATATTTTTTTCTTTCGGACTTACAAAAAAAGAAAAAAGAAAAACCTTCTAGGTTCATGAGACGTTTGATCGACGTCTGAGTTTTGTTGGTTCTGGATACACGTTAAAAACCTTATGAATAAAAACATTTCCCCCCCGCCTTTATTCTTAACTATCTTTCTCAGTCTCTGTGTGATCGTCACCCCTCTCTCCCAGTGTCTAGGAAAACGGGGCGCATCGTACATGCATCAGTGCATCGGTGAATCCCATACCATCTCTCTCTCGCTCTCTCTCTCGCTCTCTCTCTCGCTCTCTCTCTCGCTCTCTCTCTCGCTCTCTCTCTCGCTCTCTCTCTCGCTCTCTCTCTCGCTCTCTCTCTCGCTCTCTGTCTCTCTCTCTCGCGAGTCAGGCAGGCAGTCTGTTTGTCTGTGTTCCACTTCATCTCATGAGTCTGTGGTTGTGGGGACAGAGATGGACGTCCCCGCCAAAACCACCCCCCCCCTTCCCCCCTCAACTGAGTTCGAAGCCCGCCGAGGACTCGATGGCGTAAAGAAGCTTGTTCCTCATCAGGTGTTGGTCGCAGAACTCGGGCAGTTTGAGCAGGTTCATGCAGGTGCTGGCGGTAGGCAGGCGCTCCAGGTCGTTGCCCCCGTTGTGGATGCAGAAGGCCGGGTACAGCTCCTACACACGTGGGCACAGACATCCAAAGGTCATGGGGGCAGGTTACCCAGAGGGCTAGCAATGAGAAAATGAGCAATGAGAAAACTATGAGAAAAATATTGACGACAAAGATGAAGGTCACACAAGGGTATTTAAACACAGCCACAGATGGGCCTTGCATCGGCTGATGTCACCAACAATCCTAATAATATCCCAGCCAATTGTAATCAGACGGGGATGTCGAGACACGGAAGGGGATGAATAGGAAAAGTCTGACATTAAGCGCTAAGCTAATACAACGCGGGGGAATCAACCTGCGGATGAAACGGCATGTTTGAAGGATATGGGGGTGACCCCCCCCCCCCCCACCTCCCTCCCCCTCCCCCCACCCCAGCCTCGGGGATCCTGAGTGAATGTTAATGTCATGTTGTCTATCAGGCGGTTTTTAAATGGAGCAGCCTGGTGAATGGGCCCACCTCATCTCCAGGCTGACACTGACCACTTCAATCACAACCCAGGGATGGGGGGGGATATTGACCTGGTCACTTGGTAGCCCTATTCCTGTGATTTCATCCAGATATTTCTAGATGGGAGTGTGTGCATGTGTGTGTGTCTCTGTGTGTGGGGGGGGGGGTGTATGGGGGGGAGCCACTGTACTTGCCCCGATTAAATGGCTTGCGGGGGGGCTCTGCCGTAACGACCCAATTTCTCTGACAATTACCGTATTAAACTATCGTTGCTTATTGAGAAAGTGTCATTACGAGAGCGATGATTTGGGAGTATTAAAAAAAAGGTTGGGGTTTTCCATCATCTTTTTTAAATGGTTTCTCCTGACAGAGCTATTTCTCCTCTAATGAATCCTGGGCCGTTTAACGGCAGCTAATTAAGGCTGAGCTGGCGCGAGCCAAGGGCCGGGTCAAAGGCCGCCTACCCTGACAGATTCCAGCGGCCGCCGCCCACCCCCCAGCAGACTCCTCGCTGCAGTCGGAGGCGTGCCCAAGAACGTCCAACACACTCCTCAAAGTCAAATTCATTAAAGAGGGGGAAAGTCTCCCACACCACAGATCGAGGAGCTTTTTAAGACAGTTCTGTACGCTCTCTACTTAGGTTTTATTTATTTGACTAATGAGGGCAATAAAGAGTAGAAAAAACTATGATCATTATGGCTTCTGGTTACCCTTAGTAAGTACCCTAATTAAGGTGAGTTAAATACCTAATGAGTTTTACTCTTGTTTTTATATCTAATTTCCATTTAAGTGTCCCTTTAAATCAAGTGTAGCTGCTCTTTACCGGAGGGGTGGCAATTTGACCTGCCCATATATAGAAGCCCATATATAGAAGCTTATCTCTGCAACAATAATCAGTGCAGCAGCTTGATAAAGTCAAACTTTGTTCTTTTCACTTGTTGGGTTCACGTGGAGGGCAGGAGTTGAGGAGTTGACTGTGACGCGGCGGGAGCTCCAGCCCTGGGCAGGCCGGCCCAGAACAGGTCCAGACAGCGCCGTGCACACAGCACATGGAGAAAGCTACAGAACATTTGCTCTCGTTGCTGTTGCTGGGTCATTTGAAAATGATCATTTGAGAGCGCCGTCTAAACCCGGGTATTTTTCACGACAAGTCCATTAGATACACCATACCCCCCCCACCCCCCCCCCCTCCCTGTTCTTGCTCGCCCTTCTGGTCCGGAGTGAATGGAGCATGATAGAACGTTCCACGACACCTGCTGCCAGGGGAAACCAGACGGAGATGTGGGCAGGGGAAGAACGAAGAGAGAGAGAGAGAGAGAGAGAGACAGAGACAGAGAGAGACAGAGAGAGAGACAGAGAGAGACAGACAGAGAGAGAGAGAGAGAGACAGAGAGAGAGACAGAGAGAGAGACAGAGAGAGAGAGACAGAGAGAGAGAGAGATACAGAGAGAGATACAGAGAGAGATACAAAGAGAGAGACAGAGACAGAGAGAGAGAGAGAGAGAGAGAGATGGGAAAATAGCAAAACCTCAACTTTCACTCACCTTGAAACCCAGTAGCGGAGGCCTGGAGCAACTGGTGACAAACTTGAGCAGCTTGCGTTTCTCCTCGTCTGTGAAGCTCTCCACCACCTCCCAGAAGGTCTGGATGACTGGGTGAGTGGCAGTGTAGCCGCCTGGAACGTCACAGAGGCCCCAACATCTATTAAGGCTACAATCACCACACAGACTACCATAGAGTTATGACAATATCAACACAGATCGAATGACTTTGTTGAAGACTCATGCCGAATGCTAGTTTTTAATTTTTAACAGAAGACCTCAAAAGCTAGGCCTCTGATGCCAGTTCCATGGAGGTAACCAGACAACAAACTGCAGCTTTAAGATTTCAAGTGCTCTCATACCTGAGTAGTTGGTGAACTTCTTCAGGTCATCAAGGCATATTGGCACACGAGCTCCAGATATCAGCACCTGTAATAAAACAAAACAGAAAAGATTGCTTAGTAATAAATATTACAGTGATAGTTGTGTTTACACACAGCCCACAACAAAACAAATGAATGCACACAATGGCTGGAATACTCACACACACCCCACCCACATCTTAATCTCCTGCTGGTCACACATGCCGGCAAACTTGGTGCACGCACATACACACCCAAAAACACAAGTCACACACCTGGATCTCCTGCTGGTCGAACATGCGCAGCCACTCCAGGTTGACCACATTGGCGAGGCCCTGACGGAAGGCCATGCAGTGAGGCCGGATCTGTTTGTTGAGGCGGTAGTCGGCCACCAGATGGATGTAAGCTATCCTGTTGGCTGTGGACACCGGGATATCCTTCCCCCCCGGCTTCAGCTCCACCACCTGGAAGAAAGGCACACACACACACACACACAGGTTCAGCGACCAGGCGGTGCACAGAGAGAAACCAGGCGAGATGGCTAGCATATGTCACCCTGCCCTGAAGCCACTCGCTCCCTACTTAGTCAATTGCTTTTCATCCCGACGCGTCTAACCACAGTCAAACCTCATATGTGAGAAGTGTGAGTTCATGCTAAATGCTAAGTGGAACAGTAGATGACTTTATGTTACTTTAGTTAGTTAGGGGACCCATATCTCGAATCGACCCTCTATTGACGTGTTGGAAGTGTGAGAGCAAGTTTGAAATCAGACTCTGAGGATGGAAAACCGGCCTCAGCCAGGAAGGGATCAGGACCAGCCCTGGTGCTGGTGTGACCTGAGAACAGCTGCAGGTCCATTACAATTTGGCACAGAGTCCTTCAACTCGGCAGTTTCATCAGTGTTAGAGCATTCTGTACCGGGCCGGTTGTGTTCAGTCTGAATGGTTTGGATTGTTCCAGGATGGAGGGGTTAATGCACCAGCAAAACCCAATTCCCCTCAAACATTTTGGATGTTTGTGTCAGCTCGTCGGAACAATAATTAAATGAGAGTACATTGAAATGCTTTATCCATACAAAAACTACTACTGCGAACTGTTTGTGTTCCAGTATATTTCCATTCTTTATTCCAGACACACCCTCAATGTGCGGCGCTCCACTTATCAAGCAATCATTTATTATTTTTTATCATGTGGTAATGTCTGAGAATTACGCTCCTTATCTCGCTTGCGTAGGCTATCTCCCACAGGCCATATGTGGGACAGACTGCTCCCCAGAGTTGTGTGCCTAATCTTTCACAAATTGTCGCGCTATCGGTGTTTGCCGTGGGCCTGTTTGTCACCGTTGCCTGCGTGTGGGGCTGCACTGTAGCAGCCACTGTTCAGCTCTGTTTGGAGAGAAGCTAACTAGGAGGAGCGAGGCTGTGGGTAAACAGGGGCCGCAAGGGAGAGCATTTAGCCCAAGGGGGATTGACTCAGAGTGGGGGGGCGGGAGGGGGAGGGGGGGACCAGACTCCTTATTTTGTCTGCACGGCCTCTGTCGGGGGGCTAATGTGGACGTGCTCAACGGCAGAAAGGTGCGCCTCTCAGGCGTGTGTGGAGATAATTGCCGGAGGCCGGCTCGCCGGAATGGTCAACAGAGCAGCTCTGTTCTCCAGAACCAGGGAAGAGCGTGGGCCAGGAGACGAGACGTGCTTTATCTCTCTCAGCACCAAACACTGGAGACACGAGGGAAATGAATTATTAACGGGACAGAAAGAACACAGAGGTGGACACAGGTAGACACAAAAGTAGAGAGAATGAGGCCAAGGAAAAGTAGACAGGGTGAGAGAAAGAGAGAGTGAGTATGTGTGGGGGGGGGGTCACTGACATAGAGGACAGGAAACAAAGAGACAGTCAATTGCGAAATACGCAGAAGTATGCAGTGAAATGGTGCACACACAGACGCCCAGGCGCGACACAAACACGCAAACGTATCCATCCCTCCGCCACTCACCCATATCCATTCCCATATCTCCACACACACACACAGTCCACCCCCCCGGCTCCCCGCTCCCTATCACCTGAGCTTCCCCGAGGTCGTTGTTGACCACGGTGAAGTTGAGGCCCAGGTCCTCCACGTCGTCCTCGTAGCTCTTGAGGAAGAGCAGGTTGCGGTACATCTCGGGGTCCAGCGAGGCCAGGTGGTGGATGTCCACGTCGGCGCTGGTCCCCAGCAGCTTGGACAGGAAGAAGCTGGCGAAGGGCAGCTCCACCAGCATGTTCTCGTACAGCGCCTGGAGGAAGGAGCACACAGGTGAACCCCTGACTCTCCAGGAGAGGCCTAGTGACACGACCACCACGTGTAAATAACCAGGGGTCTGGAGGGGGGCTGAGGCTGCTAATACTGCACAGGAGAGAACGCCTAAGAACATGACATATGCCTCATTACCAAGGGTTGAACAAAGTTTGGTTACCTGCCTTATCAACCTGCCAAACTGTGTTTGTCATCCAGTCATATTTTGTTGTAGGCCAATTATGTGGGAAAACTGTGAGCACAAAAGCAGTATTCTGCTGTATTCACAAAGAACATCCTGATAAGACTGCTGGAAACATCAACTACACAACAGTGAATACATTATTACAATAGCACTGTGGACAATCGCTGCCGACGAGTCTTTCCCATAGAATTGCTGGTTCAGAAGTTTCAATTAAAAACCGTTAGGCGGCACATTAACCAAGATTAAAACACTCCCCTTGAGCGCCCTGTATTAAAGAATAAAGGCACAGAGATCCTAAATCAGCCTCCCTTCAGAGGAGCACAACACCTAGATCTATCTAAAACACACAAGCCTCCGATTCCCCCACCTCAAACTTTATAAATGCGGATCCTCACCTTGACCTTAAACGCCATTAAGAACGGCAGCCGCTGCAGGTGACTCAAAACTAATGTTCTAGAACAGTCCGAAAAAGAGGCTGCTGGAGACATTAAAATATACAGGTCCTTTATTAATGATTGCGCTAAAAACCCTGACCGCATCAGCTAAATGGATTATAAATCTAGGGGATTTCCATAATGCATGCATCTTAAACACACACGCAACGGGAGCATAAATCAAAGGCTATTTTCTAAACACAGGTTAATTGAGCAACTTTCAAACACGGTCTATTTTTTATGCAAAATAATCCACTTAGCAGTTCCCGCGAGCGATGGTCGCTAGTTTCAGACCATATGCGCCGAATGCCCCCCTGAAACCTATCAATAACGCAGACTGCCGGGAAGAGGCAGCAATAAGTATTATGGAAAAAACCTGTGGCGTGTTTTTTCTTTCAATGGCATTTTATTTATGGGTGTTTATTGCCAGAAATTGTGCCAAAATGACTGGGGCTGAGAATAATTAATTATCATGGCCAGGGGCCTTTTAATATAAGTGAGTGCAGTGGCAACGCAATTAAAGCAGATCGCGACGCCATCAGGAGAATAAACGCCCCACAACATCCCAGGTGCCTTGTGTTAGCCGCCAAATAAATTCCTTAATTTACAACATTAAGAATCAATAAAAATATAATGCCTTTCAAACGCATCACTATCAATCAGGGCTTTAACCCCGCAGTGAATACACCTCTATGAGGAACTCTTAGTCGGGGATCGATCACTGAGCAAAGGCACTGTGGAGGTCGGGGGATTCGGTTCAGTACACAACAACTAACACAAACTCGCATTCCGAGACACCTATAATACAGTACCACCTATGCTATGTCCATGACAGGCACCAAAACTTCACCAAGTCAGGTGATTTATATATTTTCCTAAGGTGTCCCAATCAATTCTGTATCTTCTGGATTGAGAAACCTTGTTTAACTTCTCAATAAGCTTGTTTCCTATGAAACAAATCGGGGATCTGGGAAGCGCAGCACAAACAGAACGTTTCCCCGTGTTCCTGTTTGTGGCTTCATTACTTTGACGTGTCAGTTAAGGTGGACAGGTGAGGAAGAGAGATGGCCAGGCCTCCAGTTCTGTCCAATCCCATTTGGGTGAGTCCCCCCTCCCGTCCCCTCCCCCCTCCAGACAAGCCACTCCCGCCTGCCATACATCACTCCTCAACAATGGTACAGCCTTCAACATTAATTAACTATATTAATCTCCAGTGTCCCATAAGGCTCCGCGTGTGTACCGTCCGTCGTCACGGCAGCATCCAGTGATGCAATCCTAATCTATAAGCGGTCCCTCGATCCAGTGTAGCTGCCAATAACGGCCACTAAACAAATATCAATACGCCCCTCAAATGGCCACTCACGCGCTCGTATTTATGGAGAAAGAGGAACTAAAGGTAGGGTTAATTGAAAGTCAAATTCAAATTAATTTCACCCCCCACCCACACCTTAATTGCCTAACCCATTAGTTGTGGGAGGGTGCTGGGCAGGGCTTGTATCTGATGGTGGAGGGGGGTGTATATCAGCCGCTGTCTGGCCATTTCTCACAGCAGGATGAACGCAGGAGTGGATGAGGAAGAGGAGGGAGGGAATTACGCTCCCGGCTAAGTGGAGAGGGAGCTGACCATCTTGGAGGAGGAGATGAGAGAGAGAGAGAGAGAGAGAGAGAGAGAGAGAGAGAGAGAGAGAGAGAGAGAGAGAGAGAGAGAGAGAGAGAGAGAGAGAGAGAGAGAGAGAGAGAGAGAGAGAGAGAGAGAGAGAGAGAGAGAGAGAGAGAGAGAGAGAGAGAGAGAGAGAGAGAGAAAGAGAGAGAGAAAGAGAGAGAGAGAGACTTAGATGCTCCTGACTGTAAAACAGATCAAAATGCTATTACCACATGCTTTGACCGCTTATTTATGTCCTGTCCTGAGGAGGGGGGGGGCGGGGGGGGAGCTGATTTAGATGCTGGCCAAATGCGATGGCTACACAAACAGAGGCAGGGAATCATCGCCCTAATGGAAGGCCTAATTGAGAGGCGACCGCTTGTCATGAGGTAATTCTTCTCCGGGTTCGGATGACCCAAACAGGAAATAGCGGCATCTCAATAAACAATCGCCCCGCATGCATTAAGGGAGATTTAAAAACATTAGGCTCTAATAAATAGAGACGTCAATGAAGGTAGCGGGAGAAGAGTAGGAAAACAAATGTCATCAACAAATGACATATGGCTGCTAATTAACTTAAACCGTGTCTCAAACAAGCTCTGGGTTCAAAGTCTTAGCCAATAGTGACTTGCTTTTGAATAAATGGATTGTGGTCATTTTCTTGGACAACGCACAATGCCTCCCATTACTTGCGTTTTGTAAAAGGACACCAACCGACAGTTGGAAATTGAGCAACGTTCATATCTGTAGGCCTATGAAATGGTTCCCTCAGAGAGAAATAGCACCTTGACTGGGAACAAGTAGATATTCTAGTCTCTGTTCCAGACAGCTTCCTCAGTCCCTTGACTCGATCCCAGACTCATTGATCCGGTATTGATTTGTACTACTACAGTCAGGTATTCACTGACAACCACTAAGCTGACACACTGGTGTTGACCTCGGACCAATCCCTGATGACCTGCGGAGGTTCGGGTCACCAGGGTAACAACAGGCCTCTGTCACATTGAGACCACCAGGGGTCAGGAGACCCTGGCGACTGAAGATCCTGAACAAGAAAGCTTGGGGTTGACAACCCCATAGCATATGGTGGCTTTCTATCACTAGATTTGAGTTATCTGCAGGGTTCTATTTGCTAGGTTTGCAGCTGACGAGGGTTCGAGGGTCGTGTATTCCCTGTTCTACTCCAACGCTGTCTGGCTGAGTCGCCTTGACATTGACTGCACCGTGCATTACTGCAACTACGCATAACTACACCCGTATTGGGTAAGACACATTGATCTGCATCAAGGTCGACAACTGACCTCAAATCCACCTTGAGTTAATGAATCAATGGCAATAACTCAAAAACCCTTTCCTCTACTCCGTGACATAAACACCAGCTCAATGCGTGGACATGTTCCTAAGTTGTTCACTGGTCTGGTGGCAGGCGGACAGCTGTAGAGGCGAGATGACCCGTTCTGAGTCTGGGGGTCCTTACCTTTCCCAGGATCCTGCCCAGGAAGTAGTAGTGCCTAGCGAAGGAGTCTCCCACCAGCATCTGGGCGGTAGGGCTGGGGTAGAGCAGGCTGTCGTTGGTTGTCTTGAAGAAGCCCTGGTTGGGGTTGAAGCCCGACTTGAGCAGCTCGTTGAGGAACTCCCTGAAGATGCCGCCACCGTCGATGCCCGCCTCGTCCAGGCCGTGGGCGTTGAGCAGGTGCACTCGGATCCGCTTCTTCAGGTCCGGTTCTGAGGGAGACAGATCGGAGGAAGGGAGAACCAGTCAACTAAAGATGTTCTAGGATGTTGTCCTGTAAATTGACAAGTCTTTTGGTAATACAATACTTATTCTGACGGATTAAAATGTATACATTTAGGCTGCCTGGTTATTATGGTGATATACACTCATGTTATGACTCAATCTCATCTCGTGTGACTGAAAGGTGGGTGTGGAGAGTATCAACACATCCATATATTTCCCCCCCATCTTAACAGGAGACATTTGCCTTGACCTCTTTTATGTGGTTGGATTTGAATATTCTGCAGGTCATGTCTCGGAATAATTAATGAGAGGCGATAAATCAGCACTGCTATAATTTATAAAGACACATAAATGATATAGATCAGGTCCTTTAGACCTCCAAGTCAGGTCTCATACTACTCTTTTTAATCATATTGCCAACCCCCACATTCAAACACAAAAAAAGGGGGGACTTAAAATAATTGATTTCCAGCTTTTATGCAGTACATTATAATAATCCCAATCGCAATTACCCTTATACCGAAATTCAATAATCAGACCTGAGGAGAAAGCTAACGTCCGTCTCTTCTGAGCTGGAACTTGAACCTTAAACCTCAATATCTTGATTTAACGGCTGCCCTATAGCAGGCCGGCCGGGCCCGTTACCGTTTTCAGGCGACAGTTTGTCGTAAGCGTCTTCGTAGATGTAGTTGCGTCGGATGGTCACGTTGATGCCGTCCAGGAAGGGCCCGTCGCCCTGCACGTCCCGCTTGTCTGCGTAGATCAACCTCTGGAAGATCTGACGAAGACAAAAACATGGACGTCCACGTCATGGACAGACCTCAAGAACCGTTAAAAAAGGGGTCCGAGGCGGTAGTATCTGTAGCTGTTCTGAAAATATTGCCTTTAAAGCAGATGTCAGCCTAGTCTATTCCAGCTAGATCAGTGGTCTTCAACCCTGGTCGTTACCAGGCCTCTGCAGAGCTCGATAACGGCACATTCATTTGAATCAGATGTATTGGAGCAGGGAGACATGTAAAGCACACAGGACAGTGGGCCCTGAGAAGCATGGGGGAAGACCACTGATTTGGATCGTTCCTCCCGGGCTGTTGGATAGGTAAACAGTGAAGGTGTCTGTGCAGGTTGGGGTGGGGGTTGAGGTACCTTTACTCTCTCCTCAAAGGGCACCACGAAGGGAAGCTCTGTCAGGATGGCCAAGTGTCTCTCCTCAGACACAGAGAGCTGGGGAGGCTCCATCCCAACTACACACAGGAAGCACAAACCAAAACATTACCTCTTAATGCTTTTAACAGCTCATTTCTCCACCCAGCAATTTGTTCTTTTTTTTTTTTTTTAACCCTTCTATCCATCCTCACCTAATCAATGAAACCATTTGTCTCACACTATCCTGTCGTACATCTATCAGGGTATATATCCATCTATCTTTCACTCCGGGTCTCAACTCTTAATTCCCCCCCCTCTATTCATCTGTCCATCTCTGGGCTGCACATGCACATTTCCTATTGGTTGCCATGGCCACGGTGTCTGGGGGCGGATGTCTTTCTTGCTGACACATCACTAGGTGGTCAATGTTCAACGGGGCTAACTAGAGCCCCGTACGAGTGTCTCTCACAGAGACCGAGCAGCCTTGGGTCTCTCTCACAGAGACTGGTATAAAAGACCTGTTCAGGACACAGATTCATCAACAGACTGTGCCAGTCCAATGTCATTGGAATTGTTGCGAACCCCCTGTGACCCTTCCTGCCTCTCTGTATCTGAGCGCATCTTCATCTGACTGCCCCCCCCCCATGAGCGTTCACTAGGACTGATGCTGCTAGTCCCAGCCATTAAACGCAGCTCAATCCTGCCGTTCCAACACACACTTTTAATTAATCCAACGGCCGAGATGCCCATCCACCTGCCTAGCGGTGTCGATTAATAGGGCATTTGTTTTGTATCACACTGAATTTTTACACCGCTGAAACCACCCCCCCAAAAAACTGCCACAACAGCAGTTCAACCACAATTCTCCCCCATTTCAAATACAAACATGGAGACACGCACGCACACGCACACACACAACTAGAGCTCAATTATTCTGCTCAATTAGTCACTAGATCCACATTTCCCCCCATCAGGTTTCCATCTTTGCGGGAGAAATATAGCTTCTGTAGTTGGTCAATACGGTCTCCATTCATCACCAGGCTGGGGGACAGAGGGGGGGGGTTGTCTGTCCATTTAAGGAAATGAAACGTGGGGCAAACAAACACTACACACTGACCAGATGTGGCTGAGCTCATCGCTACTTTCACACTAATTGAATTTATCCCGTACGCTAAGAGAGGGGGTGGGGGGGCATTAGGAGTGGCATTAGAGAGATCATACACACATTGTTTTCTGTTTGTTTTCACACTATCTCCGTGAGAGCGCCAAGAGGCTGCAGACAGAGCGGCCTTGGGTTCCCTCTGCCCCTCTCCGGCAGCCTGTCTGCCCAGCTCTCCGTTCCCCTTCACGCACAAACCTGGGAGGACTACGTTGACTTGAGAGGCCGAGCGGCGGACATTCATTCTAACTCCTCCGTGTTCCCTCCTGCTCCCTGACCCTGCCTGGCTATTTGCACTCTGCACGTCTAAGCTCTGCTGTGGTGCGAGGACGCGGTTCTGCTGTACCGTCCAGAGTGGACTGCAGGGGGCCGATGCGTCCCATCCTCCGTGTCCTCCACATGTGTCTGGCTGAGGGCACGTACAGCTGGGTGACCTGGGGGCGGGGTCATGGGGGTCAGTCACTGTACTTTCTGTACCACACACACCCACACAATGTCCATACACAGAGACGTTCACAATAATAAAAAGAATTAACAGTCAAAATGTTTCCTGGTGACATTGCACAAAATCAAACAGCAGATTACAAGCATTACTCATTTCTTTTGAAACGTTCAAACTGAGAGTAGCAACATTCCGCACCTTGTCTGCCCTGATGTTGACCTCCTCTGACAGCCAGTGACCCGAGGGACAGAAAGGCCGTCTGATGTCACGCGCTTTCACCATCTTCACCAAGTTAGTGATGACCTGTGAAATACATCACAATCTTAATCAGTCTCCATTCAGATGAAGACCGATCAATCTCTCCACGCCCTGTCCAGTTTTACATCCACATTTACTCCTTCAGCAGACGCTTTCATCCAAAAGTGCCTCCTGTGAGTGCAGCAGATAATGAAGGACAAGAAGTTCTGAGAGTATTACGGGGGTTTATGCCAAGGAACAGATGAGTTTTGGTGCTCCTGGGTGATTAGTCCAGGTAGTGTGAAGAAGTGAATTTAGAAATCTCGTCAAAAGGTCGGCTGTATTCGCCCTTTATCAATAACACTGAAAACTGAAACTCTACCGATTAACAAAGACAGTCGTGTAACACACTCTCCGGTGGTACAAGTTTGAACCGAGAACGGAGAGGAGGCAGATAAACTAGAGCAATTGGACAAGCAGCTTTGCCTTCTCTTAAAAAAGCAATTTGAGAGTTCGGCCATTAGTGGGCCATTTACAGGCTGTATAAAAGAAAAACGACGGCCCTTCGTCCTGCCGACGTCCAGCCCCCCCCCCTCCCCCCCGTTAATTAGCCTAGACATTGCTGACATCAGCGGAGGGGGGGTGGGTGGGGGGGGGGGGGGGCGAGGCAGGGGTGGAAGGAGAGAAAGCATCTGTGGGGATGATGACCCTGATTGGAGGGTTTATTTGTATGATTCGTGAGGCTCGCAGGTTTGTACTGTTGTGTCTGTTGTGTCTGGCACGAAGATAAGAAATCTCATCCTGATATCATATTTGAAAACATATCTTCCAAAGTGAGAACTGAAGCCTGATCCACCTTTCAATAACCTCTCTATACCCCGTCCTTCCAGCCAGTAACTAACCGCTAATAGCAATCCCGCCCCACATCACAGTAAGGGAGTACATTTCCATAGAAACAAGCGGGCGAGATTGTTTGGATGGAAATGTTCTCCCTTAAGCACATCATTTTCATAGGAACGCGATCAATCTGACAAGCGCGTAATAACGGCGAGTGCAAAACGCTGTATGAGACGCGGCGGGTGGCTCCGTGGCGAGCCTAGCCTCTGACTCGGGGGATGAATAAGCATTCCTTAATCAGCCCATCCGGGTTAAGTGCAAGCCTTAATGGGCCTTTCCCAAACTCCGGTGTGACATCCCTCTCCAAACATAGCCAAGAAGAAAGCTCCATTAGCAATATTAATTCAAGCTTAGTTGATCATTTTCATTCAATTAACTTCTTTCAATTAAATAGATAGCTCGACAATGGAGGTGATAAAGGATTGGTGGTGGGGGGAGGGGCTGATGACACGAAGCAAACATTAGCGTGTTAGAGGGGTCAGCGGCGCTAAACCGACTGTAAATTCCGACCCCCCCCCTCCACTCCCTCCCCTTTGCCTTCAATTTGGAAAATTGCATTTTCCCCGCTCCCCTTCCACTTCTTTAATGGGTCGTTTTAGCTGACGGGAGACGACCGTGACGCCCCACTGGGTGACTGGAGCTTTTTTTTTTTTTTTTTAAGAAAATTCCTGCCGTGCTCACGCGTGCGCCCCCTGTCAAAGACTAAGGGTCTGGAGAGCAAAATCGCTTCATTACCGTTTCTGGGAAAGGAAGAGGGATGGAGGGAGAGAATAGGGGGATGAGGAAGATGGATGGAGGAGAAGAGAATAGATTGGACAGGAGAAGAGAGGACAAGGGTAGAGACAGAAAGAGAGAGAGAGATAAGGAGAGGGAACTTCATGTTATCCAGCGCCTCATTTCCTTTCAGTAAATAAACAGTGAATGTCCTCAACAACTCCTCTCCTGCTCCTCCTGGTCATCCATGCGTGCCCGCTTCCCACTATCACACCATGCTCAGATGCACAGGATTAGGGTCACTTACATCTGCTTACTGATTAACAGTAATCTCCTAACGCTGATATGCCAGTATATTACTGGGAAAAAAAGTTACGTGATTTTGTGGGTGAGGGAATGAGTATGTGAGCTGGTTAATTTAGGTAAATGCATCTGCACATTTGGGCTTGTGTATAGGAAAGTGATTATACTTGCAAAAAAACCCTGTGTGTACTCTCTCTGTGTGTGTGTGTGTGTGTGTGTGTGTGTGTGTCTCTCCCTCCGCGCCTCACCTTGAACAGCTGGACCCAGCGTTTCTGCTCAGCCTGGATCCGCTGCTGCACGGCCGTGTTGGTCTTGACGCCCACGCTGCGGAAGGCCGCCATGTACTCCTCGCGGTGCTCCGTCTTGGTCTCCGGGTAGGCCAGCTTGATGATGCCCAGGCAGGCGTCCCGGAGGCAGCGAGACAGGGTCACCAGCTCCAACAGGGTGAAGGGCATCATGGAGGACTGGCTCTGTCCTGTGAGGAGAGCAGACGTTTGTTTCATCTGTCCAGTAGGATGCAGAATCCCTCATCATTAGACAAGTACAAAAACAAGTCCCTGGAATTGTATGTCGGATTGTATTGTGTTATCTGTGTTTAATAGAACGTGCATTTTTCTAACACAAGGGATGTTGTAGGAGTCTGGTTTTCAAGAAAGTTCTAGATTTATTTCACCTCAATAGAAGAGACAAAAGTTTATGAACAAGATATATGCCCCTAAAACATAAACTATTGATTGTCTTGTTAGACAGAAACATGTGGTATTAACGGCTTTTAAAACATTGTGTGGGGTCTGTACCAATTGCTACATTAACGGAACGTGTTGTGTTTCTAATGCATATACTGTACCCTTGGGATGGAAATGAGGCGGATCTGATGAAACAAAAAAAAAAAAACAACAAAAATCACTTTGAGCCAAGACAAGTCGTGTCCGCTTCAGATTTCCGCGGTGACCGGAAGGGGCCGGCCACGCAGCCTACCTTCCATGGGGTAGCCGAAGAACTCGCTGTCGTGCACCGAGATGAGCGCGTGGCTGAACAGGGAGCTGAACAGATAGAAGAGGGGGATGATGCGGTTGGAGTCCTCCAGGGACATGGGCGAGCCTCGCGAGATCACCTGCAGGAGAGGGACCATGGAGCTGGGGGGACGAAAGAGGAGCACGCGGGGGCATGAGGCACGTGCACACACACACACACACACACACACACAAACAAGCGTCAACCCTGTGAAGTTTCAAGGTTATTTGCAACAAGTACAGGTACATAAGAATCGCTGGTCCTTGCTCCACTCTCCTGTTTCCAAGCAGCCAGAAGGGAACTCCTGTGTCGGGTGTTTCCAAATCTGAGCCTGCGCCCACGCACATTCTTTCGAGCCAGTCCCAATAAAAGCCAATGTGAAAGTGCTCACCCTGTGATCATCTTGGTGGTCATGGATGTGATCAGGTGCCAGAGGTGCCTGAGGAAGCGGGCGTTGAAGGCCAAGCTGTACAGCAGCCTGGTGGACACACAGGAAACAGACGGGTTTTTGACTTGGTTGCCGCTCATAAATCCTTTCACACCACTCAGGACGACCGACGGTGGAGGCAAGCTCTGATTGAAAGATGTCTCTGTGTATAAATGTGTGTTATGCTTCCTTTCTCCATGCCCTCTAAGTAGACACTGTAAACTCTGCACTGTTAACCCAGAGGACACATAAAAAAGATCTAAATAAATAAGAGCAGTTGACCAGAGTGGCCCTCAGGTATTTGTTGGGTTCACCCCCCCCCCACCGCCACCCCCATCTCGTCACCCCAGACCCCCCCTTTATTCCTTGTGAGCTCCGAAAAAAAGATTAAACGAGCCATTAAGCTTTATTTAGGCAGAGGCACCTTCCATTAGTAAACTAGTTGCTGGCAAGGAGACGGGCCCCAGGGTCATAAACAGGGCCCTGCCTTCCTGACGGAGCCCCATTTAAGTTAATGACGATGGGGCGGAGACAATAGAGGAGAGAGGCCTAGCCCTGGCTGTGACCCCCCCCCCCCACACACACACACACACAATGGGACTGGACGCAGTGCCAGCAGTAACAGCATGCCTCAACACCCTGGGTGAGTGACATGATAAAACTGGGAGAGGGAGAGCAGGGTGGGGGGGGTGCTCGACCCTGTGGCCAAACCTGGCCATGTCACCGAGGTGTGAAAGCTGCTCTTTTGTTCCAATGTGTGTTTGCTTGTGTGTGTGTGTGTGTGTGTGTGTGTGTGTGTGTTAGCGACTGAGTGAGAAGAGAGGGACAGTGAATGTGTGTGTCGCTCCCAGGATGTGTCGTCTTTTTCACGTGGGGGGGGGGGGGGGGGGGTTAACAACAGGTGATACTAACAGCGTAATTAAGCTAAAAAGCTAAATAAAGCCACACATATAATGAGCCTCTGTCTAAAGAGAGACTGGATTGCCACCTGTAAGGGACGGCTTCCTTATATCCTTTCATTCTGTACAGGTGACAGGAAGTGAAGTGGATAGAACAAACACCAACAAATCTGTGCCAACGTCCCATGTTCCTCCAATGAGCCCCTTAAAAAACATTTGAAAGGCCCGAAAAATTTGAAATAAGTGGCGTCCTTTCATATCTTGAAAAATGGCTTCCGGCCAAGCCCCCCGACCCCCCACCATCTGCCAGTCCTAGAGAGTGGAGGAGGCACCATACTGCTCCAGGAGTCCCTTTACTGTGCTGCTGTGGGGTGTTTGATTGAAAGGAGAAACAAAGCACTAAAATGCTGGCTGACTTTCTGTGATTTACGGTTTGACTAGGAACCAAGGTCCCACTTCAATCACGGAATGAAGCACTAATAACCATGGACGGAACGTCAGAAGGAGTGGTGTGTGTTTGACATGTGTTTGCAGATGTGTGCGTGCACAAAATGTAAAAGCACACTTTTAACATTTGATCAAATTATTTGGGAGCAAGGAACAAACATGTTTAAGGCAGTTTAAAATGAAATGTGTTGATGTAGATTTCTTTTTTGGCTACTAAATCCATATTAATGATGTATATGAAGTATATAAACAAACTTTTCATAAATGCTTTAAATAGACCGAGTCTTGGACGGTGAAAGAAAGAGTTGGGCTGCTTATCCACTCCCCCCACGTGTCACTATCTCAGGCAGACTCCACAAGCACCACAACCTCTCCAAAACAAATGAAGGGCAGAGCACCCACCAGCGCTTACTGCGGTGAGCGACCGCAAGTTAGCAACCGGGCGCTACTTCGGCTGAACACCATCAAAGTGAAATTACACTCACATACCCAACAGCTAAACAATTAAATGGACATTACACCCTTTACCAAGCTCCAAGACAAAGACGGGGCTAATAATTGCAATTAGCAGACAAATCAAAAGCAAACCAACTGGGAGCCACACACATGCTGTGTGTGTGTGTGTGTGTGTGTGTGTGTGTGTGTGTGTGTGTGTGTGTGTGTGTGCGTGTGTGTGTGCGTGTGTGTGTGCGTGTGTGTGGGAGGGGGGGGGGGAGACAGAGAGAGAAGGAGAGGGGGTGAAAGTGAGAGTGTTGTGGAGAGATACTGTACATATTTATTAAAGGCACTGCGCCGATTGTCGTAGCCGAGGCCAACTGGGCGGCCTTTTCGCTTTCTTTTTTTGTTGAAGAGCCTGTAAATCAGAACCCGGGATGCAATTTGCTCCCCTTAGCCTCTTGTAAAGCTATCCCGTCCACTTCTGCAGTAATTAATCTTCCTCAGTGAGCTAATTATTTTGTACAGATATCCGATAATGATGGAGGACGAGGGAGACGATTTATGGTAAAAGCGGCGGGACTGAGGAAGCCGTAAAATCCAAGGGGAGGAGAAAATTCCGGAGGATTCCATTCCATCAAACGATTTAGTAAGCAAATTAGGCCCAAAGCTTCTCAAGGGTTATCTTGGTAGTTATTGGGTAGGCTATTCTGGGCTGAATGGCAGACTCAAGGAATACCCCAAAATATCTCACGTCAACTCTCTGTAATACACTCTCAGCACCAACGCTTCCACCAGGTAGGTTTGGCAATTGTCTCTGGGAATTAGTAACGGGGGGGGGGGGAGGGGTTGTGTACCATAAAACCAAATTAGGAGCCTCCTCGGTCAGCCACGGTTGCACCTTTCCCCTCTCTCCTTATCCTTCACATCCTGCCCCTAATGTAATCAGTGTGGTTTGAGCTAATTGCACTCGTCCACAACTGACAGCTTTCCTGACATCCCTACTTCCTCTGCCGGCCGTAAACGCTATAGGACACATAACTGCTCTTCTTCCATGGTTATTTACATTGCAGTTTCCGTCAATGGAGGAAACCCACCCAGTTTCCCGGGTTCCTAAGAGATAGATGGTCCGGCTTTACTATCTCCTCCAAACTCAGGCTCATCTCCGAGGTACCGTAAAACTGTGACAGGGCTCGGAACATCGCCATGAATCCTTCTGCTCCTAAAGACGTCTGACTGGTTCTCTCTTCTACGTCTCCCCTCTCCCCTCAGCTACAATATCAAACATTTGAAACAACGACCCCGTTCTCATTTTTGGGGATTCCTAACGACAGTCTCGGCCGTGACTGAGGGTTGAGGCTTGGGGGGGTCCTCCTGTGCTCTGACCTGACTTTGGGGACCATGAGGCGGTGCTGCACCATCAGCGTGTGGCATATGGAGGCCATCATGGTGAACACCTCCTCGCTGGCCGAGTCGCGCCACACCAGGTTGAGCAGGGCGTTGGTCTGCTGCTTGGTGTCCAGCTTGTGGACGCACTCCTCCGTGATTAGCTGGACCGATATCCTGCTGTCCGCCTGGACGAGAGAGAGGACGGAGGAGGGGGTTGAGGGATTATAGCTGAGGGTGTGTATAGCCAGGTAAAAAAAATACATAAACACAACCAAATAAATAAATAAATAATTGAAACTATGTTCCGTGTGACAAGACGTATTGTAACAGGTGGCTGTTCGTGTTGTGACAGGGGTTAAGTGTGACCTGTGAGTCAGAAGTACAGTGGCATGTTCTGTCACGTTCAGAGTGAGTGTCGTGCGTGGGTTTACCTGTGAGGATGAGGGCTTGCGGTTGCGGTCGTCCTCGTCCTCTGAGTCGCTGCCCACCTCCGGCCTGCTGGTGCTCTCTGACACCGGGAGAAGGGGCAGCAGGGTCTGTAGTGCTCGCAGGTACAGGTGGAGGCCCTCCTCTGACAGGGAGCCTGCCAACACACACACACAATCACACTTTCATCATGTTTCACACTGTAAAATAAACAAACACTCTCCATTTCTTTCTTTGTTTATCTGTCTGTCTGCCTCTCTATCCCTCTCTCTGTCTGTCTGTCCTTCTGTCTGTCGTTCTGTCTGTCCTCTGTCTGACTCACTCACACAGCCTTACCCAAACAGGTCTCCCCTGCGGAGAGGACAAAGTAGAAGAGCCAGGGGGCCTGGCTCTGGGCGGCAGCAGAGGTGACTACAGTGGCCTGGAGGGAACCCAGAAAGGCCTCGAAGGGGAAGCAGAGGCGCGGGTCTGACAGCGCCGGGATGAAGAAGTGAAAGATCTGCTCAGTGAACGGGGCCGAGATGAACTCCTCGGTGAAGGCGGCAAACACAAACTGCCTGTTGAACGGAAAAGAGACAGAGGTAAGGAAACCTATAGTGTGATGACAAACTATTAGCTCCCAGAGAGTGAAGATCAGCTAATCATCAGTTTAGTCTGTTCAACATGTTAAGAAGCCAGTTCAATGTAAAATACAATTGATCCAAATACATAAAAGATTTAAAGTTTGGGAATAAAAATGCTGTGTAAAGAACTATATATTTTCACCTAGGAAAGCAACAAAACACTGTTTTTTTTTCTAACATTCAGCCCCTCTTTTCAGCTCTCTCTGTGAGAGTTTCAAATATTGGCCCGTCAAATAGACTTGTTTTGACCGAATGAAGTGACACATATGGTGGCCGTGGACAGATAATTAGCTGTTGAGACACAGTGCGTACTCAAGTTTCTCACACTCCCGCCTTGCTTTTCTTCAAAAAGAATAGAAAACACTTGTTGTTTGCCATTAAGACTGTCCCAAATTGAGGGTAAATAGTTGATATTCTGAACTTTGTCAAGTAAGCGGGTCTTTGCTCCACACATTTACTGCTTGTTGTAAAACTGTGTGTGAAACAATTACAGGATCCGCGTTGCCACGAAAAGCAAATAGTGGTCAAGTTTTTGTGATCGGTTAACTGGACATTTGAACACGACAGACAAAGGCATTCCTCCTCGACATCCTCGCTGTGCCCCTTCCCACATGCTCAACCATGTGTCTGAAGGAGAGGCTTTGTGAGTGTAGTGTTCAAGTCTTCTCCATTTGAAGGTAAAACCTTTAAGGATAGTGAGACAGGCACCACAAGCTCTGACCTTTCACTTTAATTTTCCATCAAGTGTGCGTTTTATATAAGATGCTTTGAATTTCCAAACCACTATATCCATTTAGGAAATGTGTGGTTTGACATTTACTCTTGAAACTGGTCAAGATCAAGCTTTGTTCAAACTTCTCTAATATTATCCGTCTTAGCAAACCTATGACGGAACATCAGATATGAAATACAAAGTTGAGACCTTTTGTATAGTTGATCGTTCAGTGGTGCCCCTTGTGCCTTACCTTGCGCCTGTTGTGCAGGAGGAATATGTAAAGTGCAGAGGCTTCAGCGTGTGCTCTAACAGTGTGCTTGCCAGAGGAACAGAGGGAGAATCACTGTACTCCAGACTAGAAGGGAGCCTGTGATTTACTAGAATATAAAGCGACCTATAGTATCCTGTGAGAGGAGGATTGCAAAAGAAAAAGAGAGAAAGACAGAGAGACATTACACAAACGAATGGACACAGGGACTTGAAATGTGTCATGCATAATGTATACAAACAATACAGTAAAATCAATTAAAGTAAGAACGTTAGCCTGCTCACCTTTCTGTACCATATAGTGCAAAATCTGCTCGATTAACAATGCTACGGCGTTAGCATCTTGGAGGACAGGCAGATAGGTTCTCTCGGAAGAAAAGATCTCCAGCATTCTCATGGGAACGGTGACATTCCAACTATCATCCTTGCAGTTCTGCAGAAGTCTAGGTGGAGGAGAGGGAGAGAAAGAAGGTCATATTAATGCCCATTTTCTTTGGTCCTTCATCCATTCACAAATCCTATCCACCCATGCCTCCATTACATTGTTTTGAAAGAATCCACTAAATGTCCAATACCTGCAGCAGAAACCTAGAATCCTCTTGATTTGAAACACACAGGTCTGACTCTCAGGACCAGCCAGCAGCTTCACAAACTGGCTGTTTTGTTTCACTACATTCTGACACATCCAGATCTGCATGACCAGAAAGAGTGTCATGAAAACACACCAGAAAAGAACATCAGTATCAGCAACATCCAATGGAAACGTTGATAGTAAATAAATCAAGCAATGGTTCTCACCAATCTGTGCGAGTCCACACTCTGTCTGTAGAAAAATATGAGTTGCCTTGTCATTAGGCTTAGGCTGGGGGCATCCAGGACAGGTGGCCCACCCCCTGATTGCGCCTGACTGACACAAAGGTCAAACTTGGCCCTCTGAATGGCATACTAAAAGACAAAGTGTTAGGGGTCAAATCTAAGATTATGTATGAGAGGTATGGTGTGGAGAGAAGACTATGTTACAGTGAAACATTCATAGGGCAAACAATGCAGATACATATAGAACAATAAATCTGGGACTCCAGATATCATACTTGCTGTTCTCTGTCCTGGTACCCACGTATATACGACTGAATAATAATTGCATTCTTGAGTCTTCTCCTTTCATCCTAAAATAAACAGAGCAAAATTTGCTGATTGTAGGCTTGGTGTAAACATATGATGATGATAATTAAAGACTAATTATGTCTCTGTCATTGCTTTACCTCTCTCTTTCTTCGTTCCTCTTGTGTGCGATGCAATAATGATGCTTTTTCCTCCTGCAATTAAAAGTAGGCCTATGTCATTTTAGAGAACAATTAGACGATTCTCTCAAGAGAAAACCAAGTGAGTTCTAAACGCTTGCTAGGAAACCATTTCCTTCATTGCAAACTATCGTCTGGAAATGGTTGAAATCAATCATTTCATATCTCACATTAGAACCAATCTGTTGTCTACAAGTCAGGCCTCCGAACTCATCGGAAATCGGATGTGGATTTGGTTTACCTACCTTTTTACTCGCACCCCCAAGTGACACCTTGGGCCTTGTTTTGAAATCTCCCTCAAAACTGAACATGATTAGACTTTTCCCATTGAGGAGTGATCTTTCAGTCGGTGTAGAACGTTTTAATTGAGGAAGACGAGGGTGCCACCGCAGACTAAAAGTGAGAATGTAAGAGTCACATAACACGCCGATAATTTTACAAATCAAGAGACTTTTCTTTGTAGCAAACTAGCACTAGCTGCTTGCCACAGTGTCTTTCCCTTTTTAGCTATTAGCTTGCTACTGTCATCAATACTTTCATCAAATGTTACAACATACACTTATACATCGTATATCAAGCTATATACTAGTCTATATGCTGTATAAAAGACGACTGCTTGGTTGGAAAGCTATCTACTGTAGCTACGATGGCAACCTTCCTCAGACTAGCAGGATAGTTCGCCACTACTAGTTTACTATAACATAGTGTAATTGGGAATATCTGTCAGTCAGTCATTTACTAAGTATTACATTGATTCAGCAACTGACAAGGTCCGGACATATAATGTTAATATCAATGTTCGTTCAATGACTTATTCAAATTTCGGTGATAGCTAGCCTAGCTAGGTCGCTAGGTAGTTAGCTAACTGCTCGCTAGCCAGAAAAGCTAGGTAGCTAATGACTCAGCAGCTGTCAATCTCAGCATGTTGCTTTGGACAATGATTATGTTAAGAGGTGACAAACTCAATCATGTCAGAGATGTGAAAATAATAGCTCATCATTATTCAGCCATAAATGTAGTCAGAAGACTTGTTGACATTTATGTTCTAGCTAGTTGAGCTAAGCTAGACAACTGGCTAGAAAAAGCTTCCTAGCTCGCTAACTTCAAAGCAAGTCGGCTGCGTCTACGCTGCTCTGACAACTTTCTTGTGTCACAATAAACACTTTGGACTCACAAATGATAAGATTGAACTTTTTACCTTTCATAAACGAAATTAGGCGCAGAAATTGTTTGTATTTATTACTTTAGTTTGGAAATAAAATGGCTTGCCTTTCACTCCTTTCCAGAAAGAAACTGAGCGTAGCAACACTGCGACCAGAAAGCAACTTCCGCCTTGGTAGATCTCAGACATGTGATTGGTTAACTGTAATGTCAACAAACTTCAGCGTGACATAGGTCCTCCCAATGAGATCAGCGGTCGGTTCAAAACTCCTCATCGTTCATCACAGATTACTTTTTAAGTTAAATTATGTAGTTTAATATTTGTTTGTACGTAGCTATGTTCTCTGCCTACATAGATTTCTATGTGATTACCACTTTTGCTTGGACCTTACAGGAAACATATCTCATTCCTTCCGTGAGATGTTCACCCAAACACCGGGACTGATGTACAGTACTAATGCTACTCGAATGTACAATGATAAATGTATTCGAGTTTCAGTTGAAATAGATAATGAGCCTGTTTTGCAATTACTCAACCTCTCAATACCTGAATACAAAATGGGTAGGGATTGGCAGAAAATAAGAAGGAACAGGATTCTGGAAGAAGGATTATCTTCAAGGAAATTCCTTACACTTTGCTAATGGATGAAGAGATCTGAGGGCACTTGTTCTCATTTAGACACAGTATGAAGTCTGAACATCAGACCATTGGTCACTGCAGATGAGTGAGATGTTACTTAACAAATGGCTCATTGGTGATTTATGTTTTACCTCACTTATTGTTGGAACTCGTACATGTCAAAAACGTTATTAAACCAATAAATATTGTTATTATTATTAGTAGTAGTAGAATTAATCATTTTAAAGATTAATCAATATTATCCATAATAGTCTATTTATTTATATGAAAATTATACTGTATTATTTATGTATATAACGTGCAGTAGGCTATACCCTGCATTAACCTACATATATTGGCCTAAGCAACCTGAAGGACAGTCAGGAGTAATAATCAATAGGCCTACTCTCCAGCCAAACAAAATGGATGGCACATTAGTCCTACAAAAAAGGCAGCAATATTGAATTTTACTGAAGGACTTTTATAGGCATTGCATGTGTATCAGAGAAATTATGTCTATTCAGTCCCTGCAGTCTTCAAAAACCTATGCAATTAAGTCTTGGAGGACCCTGATCTCCCCACTAATGATATCTAGTAATAGAGTCTATCGTGCAAGGTCTTTTTTACCGAGAGAAATGCTCTCAGGGATGGCTTGCTCAACATATTAAATTGATGAAATGATTATGAGCCGCAAATGTGTTTAAAAGCAGTCATATACGTTTCATGGCAGAAGCCATTTGTGCCAATTTAATTGAATGTATTTATTGCAATAAAAGAGACAGTGCAGGTCCCCTTAAATTGTCTTTTCATAATGAACACATTTACAGAAGGTAATTAATATATAAACTATCTCGATTTGTCACTTTGATTTGTATTTTAGTTAATTGTGAAAGTAATTACGGCGCAAATTAACAGCTTTCAGGAAAGACTGGGGTTTTAGGGGCCGTTTCCATCTCAGGGTTCCTTATTAATTTTCTCCCCTCTTGATGTGATGAAAAGGGGCCATAAATCTTGGTGATTGGTCAGGCCAATACTAAATGGCTTCATATTTCACTGGTGCTTTAATAGAAGTATTCATGTGGCCCCTTAATGAAATTAAACCATGCAGAGGGGACAAAGCACATCGTATGGCATGCGTGACCAGAGGCATAAGATATAGGCTAAGTGACGTAAGAATATTGCGTTTTGATAAAGCAGGATTTAGCTCAGATGGTCTGTCAAAATATGCTATTTAATCAATGTCCTAATTAACAAAATAACAAAATTAATGATGAAGACCTTACATTTAGCTAAAGACATGAAATATCAAACTTCGCTGCAGGTTTACCTGCAGGTTAAGTTCTTTGGTGCACGTGCCTCCCATTACGTTCTCATGCCACACATCAATCTCTAGCTGAGCTATCATAATCGGTCATGATATCATCAAGGTTCCCAATTAAATGGTGATCCTTTACTTGGGACTACTCGTGACTTGTTGATTTCCCCCGAGCAAATAAACGTCGGAGCCTGTCCCATGAGAGCGGTTAGCTGATGAATTGACAAAAACTAATCAGCTTTATTGGGAGACAGGTTAAGGGCAACAGGGTGTCAATAATTCTCGTTTTGACCTCTTCCTCCATTAACTTTAAGTGGCTTATTAGACCGAAGGACAGCCAACCCCAGAGTTCCACAAAACATATATGGGCTACGTATATGTAACACACCTCTCTCTCCATCCCATTTAATTTATGTACAAATTATGTGAACTTTGTCACAATAATACCAATTATTTGTTCAACTTTTGACCAATACAGACAATATAGCCTTTTTTTCATTAATAGTATACAAAATGTTGCAGAAGTATGTGCTCTACGCAAACGTTGGAATATGTCTTTACATATTCTGTCTCAAAACGAAATTGTGTGGAGACAGGCCTATAAAACATGCAAGTCTAAACTAGCTACATAAAATTTCATTAATGCTCTTATCAGTCCATACTTTTTAATTGTTATTTCTCTGGTCTAATATCTGAATCATTGCTTACAATAATGACAAATATGCATAAGAAAATTTTTTTAACTAGGCCTGTCCTTTTAAAAAACTGTTTTTAGGCTATACGACCTATGTAAGTATAATTTTCCCATTCAATTCACCTATAGAAATATTTTGTTTAGAGGATATTCTGATTAGATTGAATTTGAAATGACAATGTTTCACGGGAGATATTTCTAAAGGCTACATTTTCAATAATTATTTGTGTTACAAGTTTGTGGAAAACGTCAAATAACCTTAGTGTTATTGACTGAACGGCCTCATCATCGATTTCATGTTATGTTTAGCATGTTTTTAAATTGTCTGACAAAAAATTACGATTAGTCTTTTAGCCTTTTTTCATTGAAATTAAATTGCCTTGTTTAGGCTACATACTATGCAACACATTTTGCCGTCTCCTTTTAGCAAAATGTGTATTTAATTTCACAAAACTTGTTTCCTTTTGCAAAAGAGTGCATTCGGATGTTTTCATGATTGACATGCACAGCTATGCAAGCTTATGCACATCTAGCTCATTTTACTAGTGTGTGGCATGCAAGCAATAAACTAAAATACTTATTCTGGGTTTGGGAAGTGGCATAAGGCGGCTCTTAGTTCAATTTCCCAGCTGGCCTCGAAGACGCATGGAGAGGTCATGCATAGAGTTATTCATTTGTGACATAATTTTTGTACGGAGGGAACTATAAACCCAAATGATTCATTTTGCATTCGATTATCTCCCATAGGGTCTATTGAAAGTAACAAACCATGCTTTTATGTGATAAATTGTGCAACATTAATTCATTGCAAATGCAACTTTTGTGCCATGTGCGCTCCTGCGACTTTTGCATTTTTTGTTTGCGCGGTTTCAAGCAAGCCATTTGTATATGCAACATAAGCTAAACAAAACATTTGAAATATTAAGCGAATTTTGTTTTATTAAGCATATAACTTGAAGCTAGTTTCATTGAACCATTAAAAAATTGAACTAGTCTTCGGTGCCTTTGACCTTTAAGGGTTCATATTTGCCAAAAGTTCTTTAAAAAATATTTTATTTGAGGCTACTGTTCCAATGACACGTTTGATTTTATTATTAATACGTTTATTTAACTGCTACACATTTCTATTTGACAGTCATGCATAATGTACCTTGTTGACGTGTGACTGTACCCGCTCAACAAAATGTTTTCTAAAACAGGACCATATTATTATCGACTGAACAGGGGACGGGTCATTTCTAGGGTAATATTGCGCCAACGAAATGCGCTATAAACACGACCTGCACTTACCAATGGGACAACCCCCTGCCAAACGGGTGGGACCAATCGCCTATCGAATAGGAATTAAGTGTCACACTGACTTTCACCACTCACACTTCAACCTAGATCATAACTTTGAGCGGTGGAACAGTATCACTTCGACATCGTCTGTACGCGACTGATAAACGTCTGAAAACGACGAGGACATATAGGGCCAAATGGAGAAATCTAAAAACTTTCGCATTGACGCGCTTCTAGCTGTTGATCCACCTAAAGTACAAACATCTCCTCTTGCTCTTGTGACTTCTTTATCGTCTTCTTCCATATCCTCGTCCGGTAGTGTACCAGCTTCCGAACTAAACGCCAGTGCCGACTCTTTACGCACAGAGACGCCGTCTCCACCGAGGATTTCCTCTTGTGGCTTTATCCCTAAACCGGGCTTCTTAAACAGTCCACATAGCATGGTTGGATTACATCCTCAGAGCAGCGCGGGGATCTCCCCACAGGCTCTCTACGGCCACCCCATGTACACCTACTCGGCGGCCGCCCTTGGTCAGCACCCTGCCTTGTCCTACTCCTACCCACATGGATCCCATCACCATCACCCTGATTCCCTCAAACTTACGGCAGGGACGTTTCAACTGGACCACTGGTTGCGGGTTTCCACTGCAGGCATGATGCTTCCGAAAATGCCCGATTTTAATTGTGAGTAAATAATCTTAGGCTTGTTAGAAGGGCAACAATTACGTTTGGGTTGGGTATTTTTGTGTGTTTTTTTTCGTGCACCGATGATTTTGCTGCATAATGTATTGTTCCGACTTTCAGCCATTTGGCAGACAAAAAAAGATGTTTCAGACTAGCCAAAGATGAGAAGTAGAGCGATAGTTTTTCTGAGGGGAACTAAAATGAACAGATAATGGACAGTGGGAAACTGACGGAAGAGTGTGAAACCCACAGCCGACACACTATTTGCTCACCAGATACTGCCTTTTTGTTTCTGTTCGTTTAACAGATTCGTTCAAAATGAGGTGGCAAATAGCTAAGCCCGTTACATTTATTCAAAAATACGTTGTAGGGGTTTCGTTGATGGCAATTAAACTCAACAAGCATAGTGTTCGGATGTCATGTCTTCACATCTCTACATTGACAAAAAATGTTGTACCTCCAATAAAACGCTTGTAGCCTAACTGTTCTGAATGTAATTTTAATTGTAGACAACATTAGGTAGTTTGGATATCTCAGACAAATCAAGTGTATGTTGATATTTGGCATGTTTTACAGGCTATTTCCGTACAGTCAGCCTTCTATAATCTTTCCATAGCAGACAAAACTGCTGTTTCAGCCAAAATTATTTCTGATTTGTTTTTCAGCTCAGGCGCAGTCCAACTTACTTGGAAAGTGTAGAAGACCAAGAACTGCATTCACAAGCCAGCAGCTGTTAGAACTGGAGCACCAATTCAAATTGAATAAGTATCTGTCGCGACCGAAGCGCTTTGAGGTGGCAACATCCTTGATGTTGACAGAGACACAGGTAAGAATGCTTAAATCTAGCCGATATTCAGACTATTTTATTAGCAAACAATTGATCATCACAGTATGCCACTAGTGTAACCCACAATAGGTCAGTGTCACTGGATGCCCATTAAGCAAGACAGAAAGCTACGCATTTGCTGTAGCCCATAACAAGTGCTTTTACCTGCTATTTCCTTAGAACGTGTTTTTATTTTCAGGTGAAAATTTGGTTCCAGAACAGACGGATGAAATGGAAGCGGAGTAAGAAGGCCAAAGAGCAAGCGGCGCAAGAAGCCGAGAAACAGAAAAGCACGAAAAATGGTCAGGAGAAATCTGACGGACTAGAACAAACGGATTATCATAAAACAGAATCTGTCAAAGGTGGTAGAATACGAGACTTTAGGGACAGCGATGACGACGAAGGTGATAACTTCTACAACTCGTCAGATTGTTCGTCAGAAGACGAACGAAACCACACCAGTGATATAAGTCCTCAACCTTGAGACGGCTCAAAGGCATTGGGCACCTGCCATTATATCAGCTCCTTTAAAAAGTGACTGGGAAGTTTCAGAAATCTGCAGCTGCATGTAAAGATAAGACATCAAGCACGGCAATCATCTACCTGGAATAATGACCATAATGTGTAAAAAAAAAAATACTGACTGGGCGATGCCTGACCGATATTCAGGGATTTGAGCCATGTGCTAACTGTGCAGATTGCAGAATGAATGGCCCAAACAAGCAATACAAGGAGCAGATTTAGGTTTAGTGTTATTGAATACCGCGCTGTCTGTAACGTTGCATGTATTATGTGCAAATTCTATGTTTCACCCATTCGGCTCAGGATAGGCCTACTACTCCAATATTGCGTTGTCCACTGTGGGATTTTTAAAATTATTTTCCATTCATATGATGGCCAAAAGAAAATTCCGACCCTGCAGACTAATATTTGGTATTTTGGTATTGCCACTGCATTAAAATATTTGTTTATTTGGTGTTTGGTGTAACTGTAATTGTGTCAAACCATTTAAGTGCAGAAAATGTTACGTGTTTATTTTTGTATATTTATAAAAAGGGTTATAACAATGCATGCTAAATTATTGTTTAGCGTCTATGTCGGTGCAGACTATTAAATAAATTCGTTTTATATTAAATGCAATTGCTTTGTGTTTTTAACACTGTTTGCGGTCGTGAATTAAATGAATTGTTGGCTATTCTACATGCCTCCTCCATTCATGGGGCTACCATACAATGCTGATTTAGTGTGGTTGTTTATTTATAGTGTGTTATAAGCTGTGAGTGACTTGAATGCATTGAAGACCGTGTTGTCCCCACCCGTCTGACAGGTCGGGCCATGGGAATTGTTGTTAATAGCTCTGTCGAATCTGTGCAAACGTGCAGCGAGGGCAAACACAAGTCCGACTCAGTCGCTGGAAACATTTCACACCAAACTAGCAATGGGCTCGTATTAATAAACTTCTAGATCAGGTCATCAATCACCGCGCCTGTCTTATATACAAACATTATTTTCACCGGATTGAAAACATCCGATTTCTATGTGACTCTTTGTTGAATGGGCACATTCCTTAATTAAATTGGTACAACAACCTGATTTTTTAGTAGGTTAAAGCAATCTCTTTTTCTTTTTACATCTGCTTGAATCAGTCATATTTGTTGCAGTTTAGGCCATTAAATCGTCTAGTCAGACTACCTGGTCAAAAATAAATGTGGGCCTATAAACAACTTCAAAGCCATTCTGAAAATTGTTCTAAAATGCTGTCGTAACAAAACCCTATTATTACAGAGAAAAATAGATATTCAAAGTAGTCTGTTTTCCTACTGCACAACATATCATGTTGCTCCTGATCGAATGACAAGTTACTCAACGGTGAAGACACAAAGAGATATACCTGCTTTTTCAGCTAAACAAAATAAAAATCCCAGTGAGAGAACTCCTTGATGGATAAACACCTGGGATCCAATACCTTTTGCCATTAAATTACTTGTCATTTGACAAGTCATTTATACCTCTATGCCATCAGATCAAATGCCACACATTTGTAGTACACCATTACAGGGTCATTGTTGGTTCATCACACACCTACCTGGGTTAGTAGTGTTGCACCTGCATACAATAGCCTATGTACTGTGGCTCTGTAGAGCCACTATCTTCATCTCAGATTTAGCCTTTTCTCAGAAATTCAACAGCCCAAACAGAATGACAGTACTTAATAAAGATTGAATGGGATGATGGGGTGGTGTGGAAAACGAGTGAAATGGTGTTCAAATAAATTACCCCTTTGAATAGCATTTCCTGGGTATTTTACAGTATGTTTATGTGTCATGTTTATTTTAGCTACACATAGTCTCTGAGGATCATTGCTGTTTTGGATTCTTAGCTGAAGAGTAAAGTCATCTGTCTTGTTATGGCTGCAGAATGTTGGGACTTAAGCTCCCATAATGTGAAAATGATAATCTGGATAAGGATGCATACATGTGCATAGGATAGGTGGGGGATGACGACCAAACTTGCATCCCTGTGATACATTTCCTAATCCATGAGCAAAACGATGGATGGAAGAGGGTAGTTTCCTTCCAATGACCTCAGTGACCGTGTCTTGCCCTCCGGCTACACCATCCTTCAGTATGGTCTTCAGCAGGCCATGCTAATAGCTAATAGCGCTAATTATTAGTAGCAGGCATCAAATGTAACAGAGTGACTCTGCTATGTAGTGCATGTGGTTGGACAAGGGTGCCACCGGGCCAGGGAACCACAAGAATAGCCTGGAAACCAAACACTGGAGCGCTCACTCTGTTGTGCTAACACTGTGAAGGGATAGAAGGATATGTTGATGATGTGTTGGCCTAATCTGTTGGTTGAAAGATACATTACCATTAGTCCAGATAGGTTAGTAGATATAGAATTCAAGAGGGATTGGTAATGTTTTTAGTCACTTAACAGAAAGGGGGATATAGATTTAGTAAAGTTTGAAAAGCATTCACTGTTTTATCGTGAGAATGTGCATTACTAAAACTGCTTGTGTTGCAAGATACTGCCAGACACTGCCCCCTAAAGGACTGTGTCCAATGTGTCACAAAATGTGCAGCTGCTATTGCCTGCAACTTGAGGTGAATAGCTTCATTATTTTCCTTTATCAAAAAATGAACAACTGACTCTTAAAAGGATGGCGGAAGTTTATAAATGCCATTTCCAAAATCATAATACATTTTTTCAAAAAGGTATTAATATAATTCTACTACCATTGGCAAATGATAAAACAGAGTTCAACTCAACTTTCAGATGAACATGCATGAACAGATATGCATACACAGCAATTACTGTACTAATCGATTGCAGTACAGAATTGTATACTCATATCTGACTGACACCTTCTATCATGGTATTAGTGGATAAGAATACAACAACCATCCAGTGTCAATGTTATCTTATTCAGTCCACACCTCTTTAAATGTATTCATGTCCTCAAGCCCTCTCGTTATTTGTAGTTTCCTTCTTACAGGCCTCATTTGTTCCCGTGGAGCTCCCTGTGTGTGTGTTTTACAGTTTAAGTTTGGCCTCTCTGGCCTCCATGGCCTTAGTGGCGACCCGGGCTCTCTCGGACAGCAGCGCTGCTTGTTCAGCTGGGCTCTGTGACGGGGCGTTCTTCAGGAGGAAGTGGCTGATGAAAAGCTTCAAGCCCTCCCTCAGCATTCCAAGCTTGGGAATTCCCGAAATCCTGGTGGACGGAAAACAATGAGGGACATTGATAACCAGACCTTTGCCTGGTGGTCCTCTCTCTGAGGTGTGTGTTTTTAACAGGTTTTATTTTCACAAAGGAGTGAGATACTCTTTTCTACTGGACTAAAATATTATTGCCAAAATAATTCATTTCATATGCTTAGCTAGACGTATTGATGCGTGACACTCACCGTCCAAATATGCTCTCGAGAACTTCCGGCTCAGTTTCTTTGAGGAGTTTAGTCAGCACCTGACGCAAGAAGCGGACCTTTGGTTTGTCCAGCTCCCCAAATTCTATCACCTTCAAGGAAGGAATAAGACGGTCAGTTGGTAGAGCCTGGTACATACGATGCTAATGTAAGGGGTTCCATTTTGCCTGGTGCCACTCATCGTGAAAATGTATGCGATAACTGAGTAAGTCAATTTAAATACAAACCGTGTACATGTTCAATATTACAAGTATCCTCATCATTCCTATAATAGGGTGGGCTGTGGTTATAAATTCACTTTATTCAGTCAGAGAAGTGCACCTTGAGTATGGAGAGGGAGAGGCACTTCTTCTGCAGGAAGTGTGTGACCAGCTGAACCAGGTTGCTGAATGTGCTGCTGTGTAGGCTGTCGAGGTCTTTGAACTTGTCCCAGAGGCTGAACTGGAAGGTCATCTGGGGGGAGAACGTTTCAAGAAGATCAGAGAAGACACTCTAATTAGCAAACAATAGACACTTTGTTATAATTCGACTGATTTATCTAAAAGACCAGTTAATTATATATTTTCTAAACTATTCCCCCCCAAAACCACAAGGTACAATCAACAACATTCTGTTGACATAGTCCTTCTTAACATTTGAATTTATATATAAATAAATGTTTTTTGGATTTGTTTTTAGAACAAGTGACCTTCAACAGATCAAAATCATCACAGTCCAATTAGCTTGTGAAAAACCAACGTCCCCTTGGGCTGTGGTCAAAGCTCTTAGATGGACAATGGTTATCAGTGTCAGATAGCAGGCCTGTGACCTACTGGGAAGTTGAGAAGGAGGAAATGAGATGTCACCTGCCACCATTGTTTGGTTTCACGGCTTAGGACAAACACTATCTGAGGAGAGGTGCTAGTCTCCTCCTGGTTCCCACACTGCTGAGGTGAATGATGGGTCATAGCCAGGTGACATAGAATGAAGATTATACAAATCAAGTAGTTTGTTCATGTTATTTTTTGTATATGTATGTATAATATTATTCCCCATATTAAACCTTTTCAAAATATCTATTTTTATGAATGATTTAATTATCATTAACTAAAGCAATGGGAACTGGAATCTTGCAGAATAGATTAGTATAATAAATCAATTTTATAATAGTATTATAGATTAACAATATTATATTATTTGTATTATTTTAAAACTACATTTAAAAATGTTTTCTTAATCACAGCAGTTGAGCTGGCCTAAATTCACACTGTATTTGTAGTGCCTACCTGGAACCGTCTGTCGTGTGTGCAGAACTTCTCCCCCAGCACAACGTAAAAGGCATTGAAGGTCTTCTCCTGCAGACAGCAGTCCATCAGCACATGGACTATCTCTCTCTCCTGCTGACCCTTCAGACCCATTCTGCATACAGAGAACAATACAATAACAACACAACATTTATTTAAAATCAATGAACGGCCATATTATACTTCATAAAACACACAGATATACAAGTGAAAGTGAGCTACAGATAAGCTAGTAAAGCAGAGTGTGCTAAACAAACGGCCGTTAAAATGGATTTGATTGCTTGACAGGGGTTTGGAGAAATGACTAGTCTATAACGTAGGATTACCGCACCCACCTCAACAGTTTCTCAAAGGCATCCATGTAGTCCTCGCTGGTCATGATCACACAGAAGATGTTCCTCCTGATCTCTGTGTTCATTCTCTGTTTGCGGGCTTGATCCAAAACCTTGGCGCTGAACTGGGGAGGCAAGACCAGAACCCCTAAAAAGGTTATTCTTTGTCCATCGCGAGAGCAGAAACATATTCCACACAAGCTTTGGCCAAGTAAGGCCAATTGAGACATCCTCAAATATACAGATGTAGCAAAAGCATGCAGTAGATTCAAATTATTGTCAAATATTTCAAGTAGGGTTTCATGTATTGTACCTTTCCCTCTGCAGTGGGCTGTTTGGGGTCCTGGCTGTCCCGGGCCCCTATCATGGGGGCTCCAGTCCAGCACGAGCCCACGATCCACCAGCGGCCAACCTGGTCTGCTGCCAGGAGGTTCTCCAGGGAGACCCTCAGCTTCACGTCAGTGCCCCCCACGCTCTGATGGATCTGGGTGGGAACGTTCACCAGGAATTAGTCGTCAACAGGAAATGGTCTAAACATTGAGAACTTTTGATAGGTGAACCCCAACCATGAAGAGGATCTACTTTGAACAATGGGTCATTTTTTAATCAATTCATTTGCCGAGACGCAGAGATACGTTGAAAGTTTGATGCACGTTTCAAATAGCTGTAACTTTAGTTGCGAGAACTGTAGGTGACATTCCAGCGCCCCCTGGTGGGAGATCTACAAGCTACAGTATGAGGACCCAAGCCAAGTCACTGGAAAAAAAAGGTATTTCTATTCAAATATAACCGCTTTTCCACTACATGGCACCGGCAATACTAGACTCGACTTATTGATTGGCAGCTTGGAGGACAATCACCTACCAGAGTCTTCTGCAGCTTCCTTAGTCTCTCTACAGGCTCTGGGTCATAGCCTGGAATCTTCCGCATGTTGTTGTTCTTCAGAGCCAGCATGGTCTCCAACATGAAACGTACCTGAGGAGAAAAGTCACGAGACAGCTAGACAAGTAAATCAAGGATTTCTTTCAACTAATTGTGAATAGTTTCGACTTAGATATGGGATAACAACAACAACAACATTGACATGGTATGAATGATGGCGAAGAGAGAGAGGTACCCCACCCTGGTTTGATCCTGGAACTTTGTCCCCACGTCACTGGCCTTGCGCTGGGCCTCGTTGATGAGCTCCTTGAGAGCCGTGGCGTCATCCTTGCGCAGGGAAAATCCCACGTTCCTCAGCACAAACAGCATCAGCTCGATGTCCTTCTCCGTGAAGGACTCCCCCAGCAGCTTGAGGACGTCGAAGATGAGCATGGCGTGGACCACCTGGAAGTTGTAGAGGTGTGCCACGATGGCAACCAGGTTGGCAGACTCCTTGCCCTCGCTTGGGGTCTTGTACATTTCGTCAAACTTCCTCACTACCGTTTCCAGAAAATGAGCTCCAATCTGGAAAACAATCATAGCAAATATCACTGGTCAGGTCATTCATTGTAAAATAGAGAATACTAGTACTATCTAATTAGCAAAAACACAGTAGAAAGTCCTTTGTGTTGATAGTCAATTATATGTATCTGTGTGTGGTCATTTACACAAGGTAAAGTCAACATGGAACAGAGCTAGATTAACATCCAAGTCAAGCATGCAGAGGTGTGAAATGTCACTTTCTCATGAATCAGAGGCTATTAGCTTACAAAGAACTTTGGTGGGAAAACACACATATCACGTAGGCCTAAAACAAATAGGCCCTAATCAAATCAGGGGCTAATGAGGATTCCCAGGTTAATGGTTACACACACACACACAGACACACCTGTTGATACAAAGCCCCTTTTCTCCGGTCTGTACTCTTATCAAACGAGCAGACAGTAAGTGGGGTGAACTACAGGTCACCACGAAAGCATGAGCTTGCGCACATCTGTTCCAAACAAACCTGTATGAGTCATGTCTGTGACCTACTCTCAAAGGAATCTCTTTCAGATCTGAGGCCGTTTGGGGAGTCATGTGCTGACGAGGCCTACCTCCAGTCCCACGGTGTGATGCAGAACACTGACGAGCAGGACATGCTCCATTACGAGCCGGTCGGGGAGCAGGGCTGGGCTGGCGCAGGCTGCCAGAAGCACCTCTGTCAAGGTGTCGTTCATGTCCTTCCTACTGGAGCTCATGTACAGCTCCTCCAGCTGGCTGCAAATGGACGCCATGTTGGCTTCACTGAGCCTGGCAGCCACGGAGAGGAAGTCTGGTTAATGACGGATTCATTAGAGCTACAAATACGTCAATCAGAAAAGATTTGAAATGGGATTTTGAGATACATTTAGTCATATGAGATAAAGCCAATACCTGTTCACCAGTCCTTTAACATTCCTCTTCAGTCGTTGAAGTTCAACTTTACGCTTTTCATCTCCAGAGTCTCTCAGGTGAGGTGGCACATATTTCCCTGCCAGAGAGGCAGTCTACAAATTTCAGGAGGAAAAAAGGGTTGTGATAGTGTGAATACCTAGTTTTAGACTAGGACTAGACAATGTAATTAATAATAATAATAATTCTCCATGTCAACTTACATTTTCGTCTTTTGGTCCTGGTGCTTTTACTTCACTGCCTGATTCCCCTTCCTCCTCTCTTTCCTCCTCAGCATCTGAGCCAGAATTCTCGTGCATTCCATCATCCTCCACCACCTCCATCTTATCATCCTTTTCTTCCTCTTCTTCCTCTAATCCATCTTCTTGTTCATCCTCAGCCTCCTCATCAATGATATCAAGGTCCTCGTCACTTTCTTGTTGACTGTTTTCACTGTCAGAATCATCTCCCTTGTCTTCTTCCTCACCAGACATTTCAGAGTCGCTGCCATTCAGCTTCTCAAAGTTGTCTTTGGCCTTGTCCATGTCATCATCGCTGTCATACATCCCAGTTGCTGACGACCCTGCATCCAGCACACCTAGGATGTAATCAAGACCATCAACTGTGAACGACTGGGGCAGACTCTTTTTGTTTTTCCTCTTGTTGAAGCCAAGACATTTTTCTAACTTTTTAATTTCTCTGTCCTCAACTACATTTGCTTCCAAAAGAGCCTTTTTTCTAGATTCTTGTAGCTTGTTCTTCTTTTTTCCTTTCTTGGAGGCTGGGTTACGCTGAGGTTTCGTTTTAGCAGGGTCTTGCTTCTTTACTGTGTCTTCAACCTGAGGCTTGGGTTTCTGAGCCGGAGATTCTTTTGTTGCTTTCTCTGTTGCCTTCTTCTTTAGCTGTGGTTTGTTAGATGGGGTTGTGATGTCTTCATTGTCCGATTTCAGGTGCTTGTAGCCTTCATAGTGATTTTTAATCTTTGTCTTTTTCAACTTTCGCTTTTCTTTGCGCAGTTCTTTTCGACTTTTCTTCTTCACAAACCTTACCCCACGAGTATCTTCAGTGTCATCACATCCGCCACTTTTACTTTGAACAAATTCGTCGACTAATTCCATGTACTTCAGTAATTTACCTGTGTCTTTCTTTCCCCTTTTCTTCAATTTCCCTTTAGGTTTCATATTTGCAAAACAAATATGCAATGACAATATATGATCTATCAGTTTTTAGCAAGTTATTGGTTACGTGACTGGTTGACTAAATGCTTCTCTTGGTGTCTAAGATGTCTCGGTATATGAAACCTAAACTAGCAAAACAACATTTAAACAAAACTACAGAACATTTAGATACAATCTATAGTTATATTATGTAGTTTGTCTAGATTGTTATCAGGATGAGCTCCTGCACACATGCATATCCATGTAGGCTGCCATTGCTCATTTGTTGTTGATAGATGACCCCGAAATATATACGATGTTCTTCCGGAGCAATGTCGCATGATGATGATGTATTTTGTTTTGGGGCGTGTCGTTAGAGGGGGAAAGACCTGTCAGTGCTGAGCTTTTTGAGCGGTCACGGTAGCTGGCGAAGCTGTAGATTGGCAATAGTTTTTGCATTTGCAATATGAAGAATGGAAGAAGACGATGTTAGTATCAGAGAACAGAATTTTCACAGCCAAGTTAGAGAATACATCGTAAGTCAATTTATTTATTTGCTTGCAGCTGCTTGTGTGGCCTCAAAAAGTCAAATCGGACGGCTTTCTCACAGGTGAATCGTTAAGTTAGCTAGTCCGTAGCTAGCTAGCTTTGTAGCGATACTTAGATTAGCATTCAGAATGTAACGTTAGCTCAAAATATGTAGCTAGCTAGATAATATGCAAAATTGCTATTTTACATAAATTAAGCAGTCTGCATGCATTTGCATTATTTATGTTGCCAATCCATTCGCTTGTTGGCTTATAAATTCGTAAACGTATAGCTACTTACTTAGCACCACTAGTTTAGTTACATCGTCAATAGTGTAGTAGAAGACCAGCAAGCTATCAAATTGATCTCAATTAGATAGTCCGGCACAGTATCACATCGCACATTCTTCCTATCCCGAAACATGATCCAATTGCTTTACGAATCAAATCAACATCCGTATTGTTATATTAGCTTGATTACTTTTTGCACTGGCATCATATCTTCTGGTCTGCGTCTTTTACATGGTCAATTACTGTACATTGGGATCCCGTTCTAAATGAGTTTGACATGTTTTCATGTGTTAGTTCTGAGTTCTAAACAAAAATGACCCCATCCTCTATAGTGTACTCAGCTTTGACCATCCTCTTTCAGTGTACATGCCAACTTAGTTTCACGTTATGAGGGTAAACATTCTACTTAGGTTGATTTGTTGGAGTTAAGGCAGAGGGTTTCAGGTTCACTAGATTAAACATGTGCTATTGTGTCTGTGAACAAGTCGTAAGTTATGCAATATGTTCTGTAAAATGAGTGAAGAATCTCTCGTGAAGGACATCCATTAATACTGTCACCCTGCATTGTGACAGTTCAGATATCATCAAGGTGTCAAATGCTTGCAGGGGTGCCTGCCCTGCACTCACTTAAAACGAGTCTGCCCTCTGCTAAGTCTGGCCATGGAGACTCTTCTCATACAAACTACACAGGGTGTAGACTAGGTGTTGGTAACCCAACACCAGCAATCCAAAGTCCGTACTGTTTCATGTAAGTAAAGGTTGGTCATAGCACTGCATAACTGCCTAGTTAGCTAGCCATGTCACTTATCAAGTGACATGTTTTGAGTGTGGTGACACTCAAAACACGGCCCTTCAAAGCTGCTTCAGGAGTGAGATAAAACAGAAGAGAAGCGGCAGATATGCAATTGACGGTTGTGAATTTGAGTGATAAGCTAAGCCAAGCTCTGCTGCAGATGATCTGCTGTACTCTTAGCTACCCCTAGACTGGTGTCTCTTTAGGGCCAGTGCTAGTTTGTTCACTCCAACAACTCTAGACCTTTCCCACTCTGTGGACTTGAGAAGTTGCTGATCTGCTTCGTGTTTAGAGACATCTCAAATATGGTCTAGCCAAGTCCAGTATTATATCAGTAGGCTATGCTTTTTGCATTGAAAGCTGAGGTCCTAATTTGATTAATGATTGAGTCTTTAAAAGTAGTCCTAACACTTGACATTCAATCACTCCTGCTATGTTAGCTGTTCAGGCCTTTCTTGTGTATTCCTATTATTTATGCTGAGTCAAGAGTTCTGTATTTGTCGCCTTTTTGTCATACAAAAAAAAAGAATGAGAAGAATGATCTAACCTTTCTGCCGTGGTGTAAGCACAGGCCCTATTCCTGTCAGCGGGAAGGCATCCTGCCAGTCGAGGGTCTGGCTGAGTCATCACAGTGTTGTGTAATGTGGAGAAGGTGTTGAGATCTGCTGAAACACTGACGAGTCAGGGAACATTAGACCTGTGTGTGTAGGTGTGTGTGGGTGTGTGTGGGTGTGTGTGGGGGGATAAGATATTTCTGTCAAAGCTGGACTGCGTGAGCTGTGAGCCAGCAGTGTTAGCTGTCACAGAAAGTTGGTATGCATGTAGCTTGATGATGCTTTAGTAGAGGAAATGTATTCCATTTTGAGAAACGATACATTTAAGACAGTACTTTCTCAGGCCTTCAAAACGAGACAAGGTGTCATTGAAAACGGAGACAGACTGACATTTCAACAAATTATTCCTCCCTGTGGAAGCTATGTAGTTAGCTAGCTGAGCCTGATAGTCTATAATGAGGGCAAGAGGTGTGTGTAACCTGATCAAGTTTACATGCATGGCGGTGGTACCATTAATCCACCATGTCAGTCCGATGGAAGAAAAAAAACTAAATGTACAGCCAAGGTTACATGACTAATGTCCTGACTGTATATTGCACTGTTAGGGCATTGGGAATATAGACATCACAATATTAGGTTACACGGTTTGCATTACTTAAGCGGTTGATTTCAAGCCCATTTGCTGTGGTATGGTATGAAGCTTGCAGCAATGCTGTGTAACCTGTGTTGATCGTCTCATTATCAATATATAAACCTGTTTTTCTTTTCAGATTTGTTTCCTAATATTTGCAGTGCTCTACATAGTGTCCTACTGCATCATAACCAGGTACAAAAGGAAAACAGGTACGTTTGTGTTTCAAACCTCACTGGCCTACTTTACTGAAAACCCAAAAGAATTGCAATAAAGGAAAAGTCTACTTTCTGCATGCCTTGTTTTGGCCCAGAAAACATTAGGGCAGGTCTTTCATGTTTGTGTACACTAGCATGGACTGTGTGTAACTAGTCTTACAGACCAGCGTGTGATGAGCCACACCCTACCTGCAGTTTTTTTTTACTGTAAACAAGTCGGGGGCTGATTCAGGCAGGATACCGGTACTCCGAGGGGCACTGCGCCAATTGGCAATACCAATACCACATGAAGCACATCTTGATCCTCACCAACGTCGACAGGGACGTCTATTTAAGACCAGGAACTCTCATGGTCTGACCTTGGCGCTATGTAAGTGCGTAGCTTCTGTGCATACGTTCCTTTGTTCCCCCACCGCTCCTGGTCCTGTCCTCGGTTCTGTCTTTGCTGGTCTGTCAGGGGAATGACGGATATCGGAGCTCTGCCGCTGATTTTGAGACGGAAGTCTCAGCCGGGTTCTCGGGCAGAGAAGCAGAACCACCAAGATGATGTGTCTTTGTACAGTGAAATCATGTCAAATACGACCTCAGTCTCCTGACTGACCCTTATAATATTGGCAAAATATCATGAGACAGTGTGCTATCCCTGGTAAGACTTTCATTCAGCCCTGTAGCCTAATTTTGAGAAAGGATGTGTGAACTACAAAATACGTGATTTGTAGTTCCATAAGTGTCCTAGCTTGGATGTAACTGTCAATTCTGTTCTATTTTATTTCCTGTGACAAAATGTTTTATTTTCTTCAGATGACCAGGAGGACGAAGATGCTGTCGTCAACAGAATATCGTAAGTGATGTCAACTAGCTTGATTGGTAAAGTGGTAAATGTTCCAGGTTCCTATAGCTCAGCACAGGGCATTGTAACCTTTGTTAGCTTTTTCTCTAGTTTTTGTACCTATTAAATAATTTGTCCTTTTTGACCCCAGCCAAATTAAGTAATAGGTTCTATTTAAAATTAATTTGTTTCTTTAGTGAAATGATGAATGTTTTGAAAATTCAGCAGTAACTAAAGAATAGAACAGATGGTGTACTCCTTTGTGCCCAATCTGGCAACCTCCAGCATCTGAATCACCTGGCAACCTCCAGATGCATAGGCTGTAGGACTGTTGCTCTGGGTGGGGGTGGGCAGGGGGTGGAGTGGCTTGAAGTGATTGACATTTAGCTCATTGGCAGTGAAATGATACATCTGCCACCCCCAGCACTAGCATTTAAGTGGCCTGTGACGCAAAATAACTTAATTCCTTCTTGAGGATTCTGCTTATTATTTGTATTCTGTCATGCCAAACAAAGAATCTGTTAATGTGATTTAAGGACTAATCCTACACTAATTCCCAGATGACAGTTATGCCCAACCATTAATAACAGGGTGTAATTAAAACATTTGCTTTTCCAGTATGTGTTGCTCCACTGTAAACTAGTTTGTTTGATTGCACTGATAACCAAATCTTCATGTGTAGTATTTTAACAAAACTGGGATTTCACCTAAAAGCAGTGCTTTTACCCTAACATTGCCTTTTCTGTGTGTGTGTCTGTCTGTCTGTCGGTCTGTGTGTGCCTACTTTGGTGTTTGTCTCCCCATGTCTCACTGTGTTGTGTCCGTCGTATGGCCTGTTTGTGTGTGTGTGTGTGTGTGTGTGAGTGCACCTGCGTCCGGCTCCTGCCACAGACTCTACCTGTGCACGTTCACCCTGGCCGTGTCGGGGGGGGCGGTCTTCCTCCTGCCTTTCTCTATCATTAGTAACGAGATCCTGCTGTCCTTCCCCAAAAACTACTACATTCAGTGGCTCAATGGGTCGCTCATTCATGGTCAGTATGTCACATCATTTGTCCTTTAGTAGTACTTCTTTTCTTTTTGTTTCTTGCACCTTGATTAAATACGAGTAGTCTTGTATATATGTTGCATCTGAAAGCACATATTCTCTCTCACTAGCACACCAATGCGATTGTACTGTAGATAGTGCCAGTATAGAATACCTGCTCATTCAGCCACAAAGGGGCGCCAGAGTCCATAGGTTCCTGCTAGTGGCTGGAAAAACAGACTGGCATGAACTCTGTTGATAATCCTTATTAACGGAGCTCATCCTCTAATCAAACACATCCATTTTAACACCTAGGCAGGATTTGAAAAGTTCTCTGATGATGAAAGAGCTTCTTATTGATTGCTGATTGATGGTTTGGTTGCAGGCCTGTGGAACCTGGTGTCTCTGTCCTCCAATCTCTGCCTCTTCGTCCTGATGCCCTTCGCTTATTTCTTCCTGGAGTCGGAAGGGTTTGCTGGCTCCAAAAAGGTACAGTGGACATAACTCCTCACCTGCTATCTTGTTATGTTCTGCTATGTTCACTGTTGCACGCTGTAGCTCAGTGCAGATGAAGATTGTCAGCAGACTCACTCTTATACATTTGTTGTGTGTTTGTGAAATCCCACAGGTGTGCATTTGGTGTGCTGCAAAGCTCTGTCTGTCCTTGTGTCCTGACACTGTCTGTGTGCATGAGGGTGGGGTGGGTGGGCTTGTATGCGCTGCCTGTGTGTCTTCCTGTGTGTGTGTGTGTGTGTGTGTGTGTGGGGGGGTCTGTCCACGCAGGCAGGCTGCGTACGCGTCGGCCCCTTCCGTGCGTGTGTGAGGTTGTCCTCCGCCATCCAGCAGCAGGTGCCTGCTCCCCAGGCCTCTGTCTGCCTCGGCCACCGCAGGGCTGTCTCGTTAACCCGGCGAGAGGTCTGGTCTACGGCCAGCGCCACATCCTGACAAGCCTGGCCAATAAGGCGCAGACCGCCCGCCAACGCTTCAACGCCGCTGCATCGTCCATCAGTGATTTAGGGGCCTGATCTCCGCCCCCTCCACCGCCTTCACCCCCCCGTCACCCGCCCCCCACCCCCCCCTCACACACACACACACACACATACACACACACCCCTCCCCGGGCCCCCCTCTAAAATAAAACTTCAAAAGGACAGGCTAATAATCGAGTTGTAAGGCTCAGCGCACTTCCTTGTTTAATTGATGACCCCAAAAAGAGGGGCCGGGGCCCGTGTTCCAGAGAAGTCCATAAACGTGGAGCAACACGACAGCACAATAGAGCAGGGGGGGCGAGAGAGTGAGAGAAATAAAGGGGAGGTGAGGGGGGCGTGAGATTTACTTTTAATACGCCTCTATCCTGTGTCACAGTTTGAAGCCTCTCTCTGGTTTATGTCCCTCCTGGCAAACGGACGTAAAAATTTGTCTGTACTGTAGTTTACGGCCTGATTTTTACATCCATCCCCGCTCCCCGGCCCTTGCTAATTTGTTTCGGTTGGATTTCTTTTAATAAAGGGCAGGCCCCGATCGGTAGGAAGTGGAACACAGGTCCTCTGTCACTTTTTTATGCTTTGGTACTCTTCTGGTTTCGAAAGGGGCTGTTTCTTGCTACTGATCATCCATAAATTTTGCTCAAAGGAAGTACTGTTTAATGTTAGCTACACATTCAGGTATATTATCTGTGTGTGTGTGTGTGAGAAAGGGTGAGGGCCGCGGTCTAGTTTGACAGAAAAAAGACCCCCTTAAGCCCCCACACTCAACAGAGGGGCTGACAGCAAGACGAATGCGAGCGCTCGACGTAGGACGTTTTTATAATGTGATATGAGCCCCTCTGTCCAATAAGAGCATTTGGAGCGCAATCTCATGGGGTTTTATGTGGTCGTGGCCATGTTATGGCACCGCAAGTTCCTTTGACCGCGGAAATGAAGAGCTTGATGAATTTAACGGATAACCGTGAGAGTCAGGTTTTTCATGTGGCTTGCTTTACTGTTTTGACGAGGTAGTAAAGGACTCGGACAGAATCAAGATTGAAATGTCGTTGTTGTTTTCAGGGGGACGGAGGGATGTTAGCAGTTCAGCTCCTCAGAAGCTTCCGGGTTCCTGTGTGATTAATAGTGTAACAAATTGTCCAAATTGCGGATGGATCGGAGTGACTTACAACCCAAACGTTGGGTGTTATGATCTAGCTTTATTTGCTGGCATAAAATGTCTCCCAACACTAAGTCTTCCCATTAATAGACCCTCTCTCCCTCTCTCTCACTCCCGTCATTGCTGAGACGACAAATAGCGAAATGAATGCGAAAACACTTTAAATTCATTGCCGAAGAAATGGCTGAGTTTTTAAATGTCATCTTATAGTTCAGCTCTCTGGCTCCTGGTCTTGCTCCAGAAGCACATTTGTAGTGCCTCATGGGTGCCAGCCATTTGGTGCTGCTACCTAACACTAAGCATCCTGACCGTTCACATCAAATAGACTTTTGGGGTTTGGTAATGTCGTACTCAGGGAAATCATGGACCCGTGGATGGAATTATTAGAGTGCCATCCGTGTTTTGTGACCATCATGGCCTTCCTGATCTGGGACTGGCCTTGTTCATGTGGACTATCCCCCTCCTCACCCCAGCATGGTGCTCCCAGAGGGCCCCACTAACTGGATTCAACCCAATGCAGTAGGAACTTAGGAACAGAAAGATTGGGCAGCTTTGTTTTGTTTTTCCAAGGGGTTCTGATGCAGCAAGTGAAAACAAGGCCTGTAGGAATCCTGTATTACCATAATGGCTCTTGACGGAACCGATCTTGAAACTGTACGACAGAAATAGGCCCCTCCCCAACTAGGGGTTCAGTTTTGTTGGGGAGGTGTGTGTGTTTTGTGTGTGTGGGGGGGTTGTAATTAGCATCGTCCAGGACTTCACCAGCCCACCATACTGAAATGATCCGATCGTCCGATCTCCCTTTTTTTGTCTAACAGAAAAGAGACTGACCCCGAAGCCTGACCCACCAACGGGCCGGCAGTTTTCATCCGCTAGTTAAAGAAACCACTCATCAATCTAACCTTCCCAAGCCCTGAACCTCCGCCGCCACAGAGCACTGTGTGTTTATTGTAGGGGGAAGGGGGGCTGGGGGTGTCAAAGCTGAGTAAACCGTGCAGGGTTACTAAGATACTCTCTTTGTCGGGGAGCCCTACAATAGGGGCCTGGATATTTATTTCAAATCTTCCCCCCAGCGCATGCAGACATTTTTCCCAGGCCTTCTTGCAGGCAGTCCCTGGCCGCAGAATATAAAGTGGTGTTTACATACCTTCCTTTAAGGTCACAATGTCCCCTCCTAAAGCCGGGCCCCGTTGCAATGTTTGTTGCCATGGCTACATATTCGTTTTAAAGGAGAATCTTTTCGTCTATTGTGTATTATTTGTTTCTTTTTTGCTTGCGCATCTCGTGATTATTTTTTGTTTTATGGATCTTTGAAACATAACAGTCAATTTCGTTTTGGGGGGAAAAGTATTAGATGTTTTTTGTTTGTTTCTAAATATTTTTTTTATTGCTATTTTTGTGGTTTTTACCTTGGTGGTGCTTTTGTCAATACATTCTCTCAATATCTGATTGAAGTGATGGAAAAACATGAAAAAGAAAACTGTAAAAATACAAATACATGTATTGACTTGACTTACAGAACTCAGTACACAGACTACTCTTGGAGTTGCACGTCACCTTTGCTTTGACATAACCCAGGTGACTGTCATTTATTCTTTGTGGACTTATCAGCCTGACACCTACCCATAATTATAACAAGCTGTCGTCACTGGAGTTGGAATACAGCTTTGGCAAACATCAAAAAGTACTGAAGCGACTTCCTCCTTCAGGGCTAATCTACTGAACATGCTAGCCCGAAAGGGCTCCGCCTAATTTCAAAGGCTTCCCATGTAAACCAAAAGAAAGGCAACATTGGGGAAGTAAGATTATTTTTTACGGCATTGGTCCCCCCCCCCCCCCCCCCCCCCCCCAGTACAACAAGTCTGTCCCCTTTGTGTGTGTGCAAAGGTTTTTTTCCTCTGCCCATACGACGTGAGGCGAATCGTTTCCCATACGCCCGTGTCATTGAAGTCTTATTAAAGGGAGTCTTTAGAAGTTTATTCTGCAGCTTTTAACAGGGGAGGGGGGTGTCTCGCTCTCTCTGGCGACTCCTTCTCTGCTTTCTGTCTCTAACACGGTCGGTGTGGCCGGTGGGCCAGTGGGCCAGAGGGCGGAGGGGGGGGTGGAGGGGTGGGCTACAGGAGGGCTGGAGACCCTAATAAGCTTTCTGGGCATCTGGTGTATCCTTAGCGAGAAGGGAAGGGACTGGATCGGAGTGTAAGGGACCACCCCTCTATTACACACACACACACACACACACACAGCCCTGTCAGATTGTAGGAAGGATGAGCCGTGGGCTGATCTCTGCCACCGCCTCCTGACCTGTAGCAGATTTATGGTGGTCGCTAGGAAAGCTGCTCTCTGCTTCTCTCATCCCATTTCTGTCTCTCAAATGCCCCCGTTCCCCCTCCTCTCTCCCACTTTCTCTCATTCTCTCTCTTTCTGTTGCTGTCTTGGTTGCTCTCCACATCTCCCATCCCTGTCAAAGACTGTATTCTCTCTCACTGTACATATTTAGTTAACCCTCCCGCCCCACCCTCTTCTCTCTTCAAACTCTCTCCTGTACTGTGCTCTGCCCTTCCTCTCTTTCAGTGTCTCCGGCACTCATCGCTCTCCCTCTTTTTGTACCCCACCCTCCCACATCTCCTCTCCTGTTAACAGAATATCGTTCAGAGCAGCTTTCTGTCTGAAGTGAGAACATCACCAGGGGACAGCCAGCTGAGGGGGATGCAGACAGCTCTGTTGTGGGTTTTCTTGCCTGGGTTGTGGGGGGAGGAGGGGGCAGATTGACATTAAGCTAATGACGTGGTGACATTGGGTGCTGGGGTGATGACGGGTGTTTTGTGTGTGTGTGTCCAGTTCTGTTGTTGTGTTATTAGCATGTGCGTTTGAGCCCCTGTGTCGTGTATTTGTGGGCATTCGGACGCCGTTTTGTGCCGCTGTGTGCGCGACCTATTCCTGTGGCCTCAATGTCTCAAAACAACACATTTCTTCGAAGCGCGGGCTGGTGCTCTGATGCAGCATGCTAGCCCCTCGGTGTGAGGATCGGGGGTGGAGGGGGTGCTGAATATTTCAGAGCTGCTATATATAGGGCCGCACACATTTAGAATAGAAAGAATAGACACTTCCAGAGGGGCGCTCTGGATACCACAGCTCAGGTTCAGATCCACTCTCTCTGCCCTCCGTTCCTCTCTCTCTATCTCTCTCTTTGTCTCTCTCTCTCTGTCTCTCTCCTTCCCGTCTCTTTCTCTCCTCTCTCTCCCGTTTTGAACCAGGGAAAGAGTCTCTCCTTTTCTTTTTGTCATTGAGGATGGCTCTATCCGTCTATTTTTAAAACGGTGGTTTGTTGTCTATCCAGTTGTTGACCCAGCAACTTAGATCTCTCTATTTCCACACTGTCATCAGGAGAAGAAGAGATCATCTTCAGTCTTTCTATCTTTTCTTTCTATTCTTGAAATCCATGCTGATGGAGAATTCATTGATTTGCTGTCCAGTATGTGAAGAATGAAACCTCTGTTTAGCTGGCCTCTGTCTGGCGCGATGACCTGTCTTCCCTTAGAAGTGGAGATCATGGCAGGGGAGGTGACAGTCATTGCCTTCGCCCCCAAATTATCTGACTGGCTAAAGATTGATACATTATTGAAGAGCTATAGAAATAGCTTCCTTCAAGGAAATACACCTTCAGCATGGCGACGGCCACCACTTAAGGTGGGCTGGGTGGACGCGATACCAGGGCGCTCTCCTCAGCTGTGCCTCCTTAAGAGAGAGTCTGGGAGGCAGCGCTCGTCCCAGAAAGCCTCGCTCACCTCCAGGGAGCAAGATGGGCTAAGATGATGACTGCGACTGCATTTCACCTCCAATCCCCCTCTCTGTGTCCCAGCGCTGTTCTGCTCTCTCTCTCTCTCTCCCTCCCTCTCTCTCTCTCTCGCTCTCTGTCTCACACACACACACACTCTCTTCTCTCCCATCCTTTTCTCGCTGTGACCCTCTCTCTGGCATTGATACCTGATTCTGTTCTGATGTGACATGCTAGACTGCAGTATCATCAGTGTGTGTGTGTGTGTGTGTGTGTGTGTGTGTGTGTGCTGGCTGTTATAATTGCTGTGAGTCCTCTCAAGTATAGAAAGCTAAGGAAATGTAACTTGTGAAGACATTTTCTTTCTTCCTCAAGTGCTACTTCTAGGGGGGGTTAGGGTTAGAATTAGATTAAGGGTTGGGTTAAGGAGTTTGGGATAGTTTTTTGGTCAGGTTTAGGTGCCAGGGTTAAGGTTCAGGTTAGACTTTTGGGTTAAGGCTTAAGGTTCAGGTTAGAGAAAACAGGATTTTGAATGGGACTGACTTGTGAATTCAGGAATAGACATACAAGCTTGTGTGTGGTAAAGGGTTAACAGCATCATATCAGACCCATGCCTTTTTGCAGATATTTTGGTATCCAGCAAAATTGACTATTTATCGAGAGGCCAGTGTGAGGTATGTGAAGTTAAAGTGCTGGCAGAACGCCTGCAGTACTCTGGATGGCCACAGAGAGGCACTCCAGACCCTAACAGACACTCTGGTGTGCTAGAAAATTCTACCCTCAGGCTCCTCTTAATGCTAAAAGGCTGAGAGAGAGAGAAAAGGAGAGAAAGTGACAGACTGATACGGATAGAGAGGGTGGGGGGAAAAGAGGGAGAGATAATGGGGAGCGAGAGAGATAGACGACGGGAGCGCAAAGAGATGGAGAACAATTGTCTTCCAACCTAACCTCTGAAGGGAGGTAGCAGAAGAGAGCAGGCTCAACGGACCTCCGCTTCACAAGGACCGGGAAGTCACAAACTAGGATGACGACGAACACCGACCGCCACAGCATTCACAGGGCCCAGCGATTCAACAGACGCAGTCCCACATCAAAGAGAGCCGTGAGCCAACACTGGCCAGCGTCCCCGTCCCCCCGTCCCCCCCAGCCACTCTGTTAGCCCGCGCATCAGCAGCTACTTAGCAACAAATTGATCACATGTACCCCAACCCCCCCTACCGCCTACACGCACCCCCACTAACCTGCCAGCCCTCGTCACCCCCTACCCACTGTGTGAAGTGTGTGTGAAGGCTATGATCTCTGGATCCCCAGTGCTAGACAGGGGCTGGGGGGGGGGGGGGTTGTAGGGGGGGGGCTGTGTGAACAGGTAGGGGAGGCTTTATTAAGCACTCAGCGGTTTGTGACCCGGAAAACCCAAATTACCCTGCGAGGCCCTTCTGCTCAGGGGACGGGACGCGGCCGGCGTTAAGAGGGTGAAGTAATCGGACCCAGATGCCTGGTCTGCTCTTGATCGCAGACAGTAGCTGCCTGGAGAGCCCTCATGCACACACACACACACACACACAGACACTTCTGTTAGGATTAAGGCTACTTTACAGACCTCAAAGTATACTTCTCAAATGCTCCTCAACAAGGATCACCTGGGGTTGTTTAAGTATGACAGCTGCCTAGGAGTGAGTGGAGCTGACGTTGTTTAATATGAGGAGGCTAGATTAGAGAGGTGGTTTTATGGAGAACTTAGCGATAGCTTTTAGCCTCCTCTGAACTATATTTCAGTCGACACGATCTGTATTGTAACTGTGACAAGGAGGAACGGCTGAGGTGGTCTGTCTGTCGGCGGAGTCGACTCTCACTTGTGATCATGTGCGTTCGACTTGAAAACATGACAGTGACAGCCCTACCTGTTTTTCTCTTTACCTGCGTGTGTGCTTTCGTGCGTGTGTGCGTGCGTGCTCCCAGGGTATCAGGGCGAGGGTTCTGGAGACCTTTGTGATGCTCTTCCTGCTGGGCCTTCTCATCCTGGGGATCGTCTGGGTGGCGTCCGCCCTCATCGACAACGACGCGGCCAGCATGGAGTCGCTCTACGGTAAGGTGGCGCAAGACAACCCGGAGCCCAGCACCAGCTACACTTACGATGGTGTGTGTGAGAGCTTCTGTACACGTTCCCGACTTGGACAGTGTTGAGTGATAGGCTGTCTCTCTCTCTTTGTCACATCCCTCCATCTCTTTCTTTTGGTCTCCCCGCCCTCTTTCTTTCTCTCTCTGTCTCTCCCTCTTTCTCTCTCCCACTCTTTCGTTCTCCTCTCATCCTCAGATCTCTGGGAGTTCTACCTGCCGTATCTCTACTCCTGTATTTCCTTGATGGGAGGCCTTCTTTTGCTCAGTAAGTATCCGGGCTGCATCGCGCCCCCTTGAATCGGGGACTCCGCGTATCTCTCCCCCATGTCATCGTCAGGAAACGGCCGCTCGTATCGATTCCATGACAGCTGATTCCATGACCGCTCTGTGTGTGTTTGTGTGTCGTTCCAGTGTGCACACCTGTGGGTCTCTCCAGGATGTTCACGGTCATGGGCCAGTTACTGGTCAAACCCACGGTGAGTCATCAGTAGGACCACGTCTGTTGACCTACCGGTTACCTTGCCTGGACGCGCTAGGTTACTAGTTAGTTGACTAGTGCTAGGTTTATTAACTTACTGGGTAATTGACTAGTACAAGGCATATTAGCATACTGGTTAATGTACTGGTTTTATCTAATGAATGTTTGAACTGGTGCACTTCAAGTCCGATGCGGTTTCTGACCACGTAATGCCTTCGCACCAATGAAATACAAAACTTGAACTAACTTGGACAGACAGTGTTGCATTTCCACATTGCCTTCATTCATGTAGCAGATGGTTTTATACAGAGTGAAGTAGACAGAGTGCATATCGTGGGTGCAGCAGATAATTAATGACTAGAAGTGCATAGCACTACCAAGAATAGTTGAAAAACTTGAGAATTAGCTTTGTTCCCTCTCATCTCTGAAGTCTGCCTGTCTCTTGACGACACACACACACACGGAGAACTACAAATACGTCATCGGCTCATCCTCACATCTGCCATCTCTCCGATCCCACTTTTAGACTAATTATAACCCATTTAATTTCTCTCTCTGTCTCCCTTGCTCTCTCTTATCCCCCCCTTCAGATACTGGAGGACCTGGATGAGCAGATTTACTGCATCCATTTCCAGGAGCAGGCCCTTCTGAGGAGATTAAATGGTATGTCTGTGTGGAAACGTGGGGGCCCATTACGGGGGGGTGGGGTAGTGGGGTGTGTGTGGGGGGGGTGGGGTGGTGATGGAGCACTCTGCGCTGGAATCAATTAGCATTGACAAATCTGATCCATACACAGACCCAGACACACGCACACGCGCAGACTTTCTTATACACACACACACACACACACACGTGGACACACACACTCTTTCTGTCTCATAACTTCTGCTAAATGCTAAGCAGCTGCCCCAGCATGGGCCGTGAATTATAGCTGCGACTGTTTTTAACAGTCAATTTAAGACAGGGCCGTGCCTTTGTCACCAGAGGAGAGGCGATCGCCTCGTTTGATCTCCGGCCCCGACTGGACGGTGTGCACGGTGTAGTCATGGTGTAGTCATGGTGTAGTCATGGTGTAGTCATGGTGTAGTCATGGTGTAGTCATGGTGTAGTCATGGTGTAGTCATGGTGTAGTCATGGTGTAGTCATGGTGTAGTCATGGTGTAGTCATGGTGTAGTCATGGTGTAGTCATGGTGTAGTCATGGTGTAGTCACGGTAGCCGACAGCTTGAGTTCAGAGACATAAATAGCTCAGAAAGCAGTAGGCTAGTCAAACAGGTAAGTGATCGAAACACGGTAAACCTCTGAGTGTTGTGTGTGTGATGTTCTACGGCTAGCTGGCTGTTGAACTCAGCAAAGCACATAGAAACATGGAAGATGTTATTTGTTGACCACTTCCGCCCATGTTCCCAAATTCCTGCTTTTGCAGTCAAACTATCCCACGAAGCAGGAAGTATTTGGGCGCAGAGCCAGACGCGCGTTAGCATCAAGCACACAACCAAGCTTGCAGATGCGCTTGTGAGGAGTGGATGGGGTGCCTTTACAAACCAGGGAGGTAAGGCAGATTCCTGATAGGGTTGTTTTAAAACGCTACGCTGGCCAGCTCCAATAGATCACCATTTAGCCGTACAGCTTCTTACGGGTCGGGCCAACTGAAGATGCTTTGAACTCGCCTTTAAAGATCATTGTAATCTTTTCGCTTATCGTCCTAGGAAGAAGGGGTTTGATCTTTGCGAAGTCACATTTGCAATACAATAACACTGGAAGTTGTTTCTCAAATTGGGACGGAATCCGCCACTGGGTAAAAGATGCTCTGAGGTGTGTGTGTGTGTTGGGGTGGTGAGGGTATGGGTTGGAGAGACTTGTGCCCCTTATTGGGAATCAGTCCCCAAGCCCAGGTAACACCTGGTTCTCACTGCAGCGTATTTTTACGGAACCTGTCTGCAAAGGTTGAGCCACATACTGATAGGCTCTCGTTCAGGAGTTTGGAATCATCTGTGCTCTGATTGGCCTTACGCATCCACAGACCGTAAGAAAGCGCTGGAGTGAGAATGTGGCGTAAAGCTGTAAGCAAGGTGACGCTATCTGGGATCTTCAGAAGTATATAAGCAGGAGGTGGTCAGAGGTGGTTCATGGATAGTTCACTGGACACAGTCCACAAGCAAACAATGGCTGCCTCTCCTTGCTTCACCTGTTCTCTGCTATCCCTCTTTTTCTCGTTCTTTCTTTCTCTCTCCCTCCCTCTCTCTCTTTCTGCCCCCCCCCCCCCCCCTGTCCCCTCTGTATCCTCTTCCCCTCCATCCCAGCAGATCAGGCCTGTCTCATAACTGGTTTTGTGTTTGTGCTCATGGATTATCGGTGGTTATCGCTCTGTGTGTATTGACTCTCCAGCCCCATCCAGTTATGTCCTGTTAACACTGTAAATGACATTTAGGATTTGGTTTATTTACTTTAGATCAGTAGCTTTTGGATTATTTCGGCTGACTAGCCCTCTCTCTCTCTCTGTCTGTATATCTCTCTTTCTGTGTGTGTGTGCGCAGTGGTTGTTTCTCATCCTGGGAGGAAATTAACCTCTGGGGGGAAAATTAGGTTGTGTACATGTGAGTGTTTGTTTGTTTGCTCTGTCAGAACTATCCTACTATGATAGGACTTTCCAAGCTGTTGAGAGACAGGCAGCGGCATGCTCTTGCCTCAGATCAGATGTACCACCATGCTCTAGGCTCTGGAAATCATGTTATTCTGTGTGTTCACAATCTCATGCATCTGTGTCAGTTGAGTCCTAGGCCTTTATTAATTTAGCAAGTACTTTTGTTGTTTTATTATTTTTTCTGAACGCCAAATGTTCCTGTATGCTTTCAGATATTATATAGATGCAGTTGTTTGGAAATTCAATGGCAAAGATTGGGTTGAAATGTTTCATAAAAGCTGTACAACAGCTGTGCTGACCTGTTAGTTTAGCAACTTTTAGAATTCAAAGCGCTTCCCCTCCCAATATAAAGTTTAGACTGCCCTTTACTTGAAGAGGACTCCGAAGGTGATGTGGGCAGATGGCATTTAGATGTGTGTGTGTGTGTGTGTGTGTAAGATTGTGTGTTTGCACCTGTAAAACTGGTAAACCTACACTGGGATAAGTGAAGTAGCTATGTTTTAGTGTTGAGCAACTGATTGTGTGTGTGTGTGTGTGAGAGCGTGTGGTACACGTCTGTGTGTGCAAGTGTGTGTGCGTGTGTGCACACACTTGGAGCCCCCTGCGTTGGGAGGCAGCCAGTGCGGTAGTCCAGATGCTATGCGGCACGATGACCTTGCCAGAGCCTCCACTGCCCCAGCGTGGCATTAACATAATTGCCGACGACGTCATCGTTTGACTGCGCCGCTGAAGGTTGGAGAGGAGACGTTGAATTATTTTCAGCTTTCACAGCAGCACAGAGTCGCCCACCTCCGCCACCCTGTATGTCAATCTCTTTTATCTTCCCCTGTCAACCTTTGGATAAGGGGCATATGCTACTCATAAGAGGTAGAGTTCCTCTGCCTCAGCCCCGACGCTGTTCCTGTCAAGTCATCGTGCGAGTTTGAGGGTTTTTTTCTCTTCAGGTGGTGGCAGAGAGCGAGCGTTTGTATGGTGTCTGATTGTGTGATGGATTAGATGTTTAGTGGCGGGTGGATTCGCCACAGTCACCCTGAGGGAGCTGGCTCGGTCCGCTTGCCGAGGATGAGGCCTGCTGAACTGCCAGGGAACACTTCCTGTTGTGTTTTGACGGCGTTTGGTTTGAGGGTTGAAGTTTCCCCTTCTTGTTCCCCGGGCTACCATCTCCGAGGGCACAGACAAGCTTCAGTCTGTTCTTCTCTCAATCTTTCTCTCTCTGTCTCCCATTCCATTCCAAACCCCATCTAGACAGGGTGTGTCAAAATAACAGATTTTTTTATTTTTTATAATTTGATCAAAGTGATTGGTCCTTCACCTGTGTAAGATGAAAGACGGTATTTTTTATTGCACGCTAGTAACTGTGTAACATTGAACTAATTGGTCTTGATCTGCCAGTCACCTGAGGGCGACGCAAACGGATACTCCTTCCACCATGGCTCCTTTGAGGGATCTCCGAAGGGCTCGCACATTGGAAGAGAAACAGATAAATTATCTTTAAATGAGTCGGCCTTGTGGTTTTCCCGGAGAACCCCTCGCTGTCTACTCCCGGCCTGCCGGACCAGTCGCAGCATGCTGCGCGGCTGCGCTAGACAGCACCCTGACACAGGAGATTACTCCCACTTGTTTGAGATCACATTGTTGCGCACTGGGGTTGGATTACCAAGGGCGTTTATTATTTTGTATTATTTCTTAATAGAGACAAGTCACATGCCACAGAGACACAGTGTGAAAAGCACAGGACGATGTTGACTTCCTGTTAATTGCAGCATTAGTACGTCGTTCTCTCGGCTTTCCCCCGTAAACAAAGAATTTGACGTGTGCGAGAGCCGTGCGGGAATGGTTTATCTGACGCCTCGAAAAGGAGGGCCCTGACAATGCGATGTTCTGGACTGATAATGCTTTACCATGTTCTCTAGATGAATAAGCATGTTTCCTTTCGTTATGTGGCAGTTCCTTGGCAGATAAGAGGTGAACCCCCGTTCTGGAAGTGGTGCTTGAGTGTGTGAAGTGTAAAAATAACAAAGGAATTGTGTCAACGTACGTCAACACTTAAAGAATAACAATATATATATATATATATATATATATATATATATATATATATATATATATATATGTTTTGAACAGTTTCATGAGACAGTTGTATGTTTTCTTGTTCTCATCTCAGGCAGCCCATCATCCTCCACCCTCCAAGGAGGCTCGCTCCACCACCTCAACAAAGAACTGGACAGTGTACGAAGCCAGAGGAACAAACTGGGTGAGAAGTGTGTCCCCGTGTCCTCCGCCTCTCATAGAAATATCATGTAAATGTGATATGTATGAGGTGAATCGTGTCCAAGCTGTACGTATACTGTGTGTAATGTGGTATCAAGATTCTTTCTTGGAGACTGCACTTTCAATCCTTTTTGAAGACTTTATTGTTGAGGTCTGGCTCGCGCTCTCTGGAGGCGTTTGGGGGTTCGAGGGGATGGGGCTTTGGACAGGGTTGGAGGTGTGGGGGGGGTGAAAAAAAGGCACTTAGGATATTGAACAAGATGCAAACTTTATATAGTGGTCTGTGCCTTTTAGTGATGTCATTAATTTAACAGGACGGTGCATACGGAGTGCACTTGGAAAACTTCAGGCAGGCTGGTAGACAGACAGGTAGACAGACGGGCAGACAGACGGGCAGACAGACAGACAGGGCTTAAGGGAGGTTGAGAGTGATAGACAGGGAGGGGGGGGGGCAAGCTGGACAGTGTTAAAGACCACAGGTTCATAAAACAACTTTTGGAAGGGCATTGCACCTGCCTTTTTTAGCATTGCAGCAGTCAGATCTCACCATGCTACAATTCTACTGAAACACTTCTGTCTTTATATATATATATATTATGCCTATACTAAACTTGGTCTTATAGTGTGTGTGTGTATCTTTTGGAAACTGTCTATTTACCTCACCCCTAGCAGCCACTGTATTGCTGTCTCGTATCGTATAAATCATCGTATCAACCCCCCACCGCACTAACTTTCATCTAAGTTCTATTATTGTTTCCATTGACTGAGACAGCCTTTAAAATGTGTGGTAAATGAACGAGGAAGAGTGTTTCATAATGTGTTGTGCAATCTATATTTTCACGTACACACCCCCCTGCGGGGTGGACATGATTTGCGATGGTGTTGGTACACACGCTCATGATGTGTTTCACCAAACCAAACCCTACACGTTCTGCCCCAGGCTGGAGGGTTCTGGAGTGCTCTTTGATACAATATTAATTAACCGGTGTTGGAAAACAAAGCCATAAACATTCAATCTCAAAGGATTTAAAGGTGTCAAAGTCTCTTACCTGGGAGACCCCATTCGTGAGGAATAATATTGGCTGGCCTACATTTGAATCTTTAAACGTCTTTCTTTTCAGAATGCGACTAGTAGCTCTATTGGCCGGTCGGTCAGCTGGTCCACAACAATTGTGTGTGCGTACGTTCTCGCCTCTATTACAGATTCGCACGTGTCTAATTCTTTCCACTTCTCTCTCTCTCTCTCTCTCTCTCTTTCTCTTTCTCTCTCTCGCCCTCTCGCTCGCTCCCCGTCCCCCCTCCCAGAGAGAAGAAAGAAAGCCTCTGCATGGGAGAAGAACCTGCTGTACCCCATAGTCATGTTAATCCTGCTCACGGGGACGGTGAGTGGCGCGGGGCCGCTCGCTCCGGTCCGGGAGCGAAGGGGCCGTCCCCCCCCGGTGCACCAAAGAGCCACCGTGTTTACACACGGCGTACACACCGGGGGGGTCAACAACACAACACACACTGGGCCTGTCTGGCTCAGTCATACCTGACTACACACACAGCACTACGGCACAGGGGGGGGTCTCTTTGTTTCACTGGGTTTCAAGAGAATGCTAAATAGATCAGTCCACAGCAGCTGTTATTCCTAATGGGATTTCCCCGACTGCCCCCCCCCCCCCCCCCCCCCCCGCCCTCTCCCACACACTGACTGTACATACATAGCTAGATTTGAGATATGTTTGTTGTGAGTAAGTGCCTGGAATTCTTCACACTGTGTGTGTGCTGTCACCCACCAACAATGACACCCCCCCCCCCCCCCCACCCCCTTGAGCGCAATGTATAGATATGGGTTACAAGGTTCAAATGATGTGTTTCACAATAATGTGGTTCTCTTCCTGTTTTCTCCCCCCGCAGACTCTCTCAGTTCTGCTGGTGGCGTTGAACATCCTGTACCTGCTGGTGGACGAGACAGCCATGCCCAAAGGATCCAAGGTACAAGCCAGAGGCACACTTGGTACAGACACTCACTGGACTTCATGTGTACACACACACACACACACACACTGGCATGTAAACACACACGCACACGATCACACATGGTCACACACACACACGGGCATGCCTACACAGACCCAAAAACGCTTCTAAACAGACATATGAAACAGCACAAACACATGCCCCACATGTAAACTGTAGGCAGCCTCAGACCACAAAAAAAAATAGGATTTCTTTCTTTTTTTGGGGGACAGAGTTGGGACATAAATCAAATTCCGGATATGCTCAGGTGCACGGCAGAATAAAAGCCCTGGTCCCAGATGTTTATCACTCTCAATCCCTGGCCTTTTGTTCAGGGAAGCTCATTGAAAGTCATTTCACAGCGGCGTGCAGATTAAACGAGCTACGTGTCTGAAGTCCACGATGGGCGAAAACGCCGCTTTTCCCCAGTAGGGCAGCGGCGAGGCCCGGGCGGCGAGGACTGAGGCAGTGTGACGAGGCCGCCTGCCAGGGAGTGTAACAGCTCTCGCAAGATTGCCATCTTCTTTCTAGAACGCGACGTGAAGTTAATCTCCCGCTCTTATCTTGTTTCATCTCCTGTGAAAGACGTGTGTGTGTGTGTTTACGTCTGTTCCTATTTTTTTATTTTTTTGACAAGGGGCAACAAAATGTATCCTATTTCGACCTCATTTATTTTTCCCCGTCTCACCGCCAACCGCTCCTCGACATTCCAATTATTTTATCGAGGGAAGATATTTTCTTTGGCATGACGCATCTCAGAAAATCCCCCAAATTACGCTTGTCATGCAGCTCTTCATGCCCCCTCCCCTGCCCCCCTCCCCTGCCCCCCTGCCCCCCTCCCCTGCCCCCCTCCCCTGCCCCCCTCCCCATCTTGACAGCACGCAGCCAGCGAAAATGGTTTATGCGCTTGGTAGGCTGGACGAATTCCACACGTCTGATCTCAAATCTTTACAAAGGGGGGAGGGGTGTGTGGATGTATCATCCTCGAGACAGGATCAATAGTGATATCATACCCATCTAGCCAATTTCACCCACGTGATGATGCCCTCACGGTTACTCATTCACTCTAGGAGCTTAAACGGGAGAGAGAAATGGAGAGAGGGATAGTAGGAAGATGAGGGCGAGTGAGTGAATGACATTAGGCAGGGAGGGAGGGAGGCTGGGGCCAGGTAGGAGAGAAAGGAAGGCGGTTGGGGGCGACGGGCGGAATCCGAGAGCTTCCAGACTGTGGGAAAGTCAAATGTCCAAAATCCCCCCCACCCCACCCCAGCCCTGGACTGAGCTGTAGAGAGAGCAGTACAATGGTGGATGCCTGCGGATGTTTGTCTTCCCCCCCCTGCATGCTGCAGCACCCCCCAGCATACTGAGTACCCAGGACTGGCAGCCCAGCGCTGCTCCTCCCCAGCTTTCGAGCCTCCCCACCCTCTCCGACCTCTCCAGCCTCCCCACCCTCTCCAGCCTCCTCACCCTCCCCAGCCTCCCCACCCTCTCCAGCCTCCCCACCCTCTCCAGCCTCCTCACCCTCCCCAGCCTCTCCACCCTCTCCAGCCTCCCCACCCTCTCCAGCCTCCCCACCCTCTCCAGCCTCTCCACCCTCTCCAGCCTCCCCACCCTCTCCAGCCTCCTCACCCTCCCCAGCCTCTCCAACTTCTCCAGCCCTGCAGGCAGACACTCTCCTCTGCCCCTCAGACAGACAAGGAGCAGAAGGAGGTGCAGCGGTCAGAGGACGGCAGGCGCTCAGGCTTTTACAGCATGATGAACAGGCGCTAAGAGGGACCTATAAAAGGGTTATTGCCAGCCATCTCTGCGGAATGAAAGCCATGGCTTGACACTGTATTTCATTTAAGAGATATTTGGCTGGTGATTGGGCTGTAATAGTTGCCCCCCTCTGCATTTACTGTATTGTCCCTCAGTCAGTCTGTCCGTCAGTTGGTCTCAGTCAGTCGGTCTCAGTCAGTCGGTCTCAGTCAGTCGGTCAATTAGTCAGTCTCTCTAATGTATCATTATACTTTATTAGAGAGAGATATTGTTTAATCCATGATGAATATTATTTTGTGGGGTATTTATCTGTCGACAACCCAAGCCTCGTATGTGTAGGTGTGGCGTAGGACAGGCAGCCCCAGAGGGGGACTGGCTGGGGGACTGGCTAGGGGCCTGAGATGGCCTGCTCCACGACCTCACTCCAGCCAACTAACAATGCGTCTGCATGCGTCTGCCCCCCCCCTCCCCCCCCCCCCCCCACCCGTTCTGCCTCTCCCCTCTCCTCCCCCTCCCCTCCCGTCTATCCCTGAATACGAAAATAAATCAGTTGAAAGAAGGCGCGATGTGAACGCTTGCTACCACACACGCCGGACACGGAGGCTCACACGGACCATTACAGACACGGACACGCACACACCTATGCACACGCTCACACGCACAGTAACAGTAGCACATGCAGGCAGGCACTCTCTCTCACACACGCCTGCCTGTAAACTCTATCTCTCTCTCCCTCTGCCTTTCTGTTTCTCCCACTCACACAGTTAATGTACTCTGTGCCCTCTCTCTCCCTCCCTGGGCTCTCCATTAATAAATGACATCAGACACTGTGTGCTAATTCCCTGGGAGGGTGGGCTCTGCAGCACAGCGCTGCAGCACAGCTCTGCAGCAAGCTACCGCAGATGACGGGGGCATAAAAAAGGCGTGAAACAACCTGTCAGACCTCTCTCTTCTTGACCTTTTTCGCCCTGCTTTTTTGTCTGTGCGTTTGCATGGAACCTATGTAACCCATGTAGGCCCATCAAAATCGATCTCGTAGTTAAACTAGATGTTTGTACGTGGGGTGCCCTCCAGAGTGGGTGCTAAAAAGTTTTTAAAAATTCAGTGTTTCTGTGTTCCTTCTGCCGTAGCAGAATTTGAATCTGAGTGGCGTGCTGGCCCTTTAGCTGGCAGTGACAACTCAAGTTCATATAAAAAACACAACTGCCAAGTCTGACAAGAAGCAAATGTGTATCATTTCCAGCACACAACACCAAGGCCCGGTCTTTGAGGGTGTATATAATTCTGTTTATGTCTTTCAAACATATTCGCTTCAAAAGGGCCTACAGGCAAATAAAAGGTGTGTTTGCCGACGAAGCATTTGTTTTGTTGTTTTTATGTCATTGGCACGCAGTCAGTATACGCTTTTTTACCGTAAGCTGTGTGGTGTTTTGTTGAACACCTGTTCACATATTGGATGATCGACAGTTATTTTAGACGGCATTCTTTCATCTTCTTCCATTCATTACTTAACCAATTTGATTCTGTCTGTCTCGACGGGGGATTGTGTTTGTGGAGAGATGTACAAGTTTTACAGGAGTTGTATAATGTAATTGCTGGTGTACAGGATGCTGTTCTGTCCCAGAACCATTTTTTTAAATGAGGGCATAAGGTTTAAAGTTATTGAGGACATAACAATGAACGTGAACCATAGTGGTGTTTGGTAAGCACATCTGATTCCACACCTCACCCATGTTTCCTCCTCTCAATCTCTCCCTGTCCATCTCTCTCTCTTTCTTTCTTTCTCTCAAACTCTCTCTTTCCATCTATCTCTCTCTCTGTCTCTCTCTCTCTTTCTATCTCTCTCTCTCTTCAGGACCAAGGGATTGGGAATACGTCGCTGTCGACCTTTGGCGTGGTCCAAGCTGTGGTGGAGATCATCCTCATGTTGTATCCTTTCATTGACCATCCACCTCCTCCCTCACTCCCCCTCCTCATCTCTCCCTCTTCGTCCACCTCATGTTGTGGCTCCACCCAACATCCCCAATATTGCTTCCATCACCAGTATTGCCACTTGTCACACGGACCCTTCCTCCAGGCTTCTTGTCATTGTTGAGAGGCGCAAAGTGGACCCTTGGTAGAGTCTGCTCCTTGACTCCAAGCTACCAGCTACCTGATGGTCTCCTCCGTGGTGGGCTTCTACAGCCTCAGGGTCTTCCAGAGCCTCACCCCCAGGAAGGACGACACCACCATGACCACGGTGAGGCCCGATGGGGGAGGGTTGGGGGTCAGGAGCCGTGGGTCTGAACTGGATGGGGGGGGGGGGGGGTCAAGGCATGCTGTTTAGTGTTCCATCCTCTTCAGGTCTTTCTATGTCTCTCTCTCTCTTTCACATCTTCTCTCTCTTTTTTTTCTCTTTTCTTTTTTGGTGTAGCACCTTCCCTAGAGAAGCCAAAGTCTCCCGTTCTGAACAGCTTGTAGTTGCTCTGTCCAATATTTGTTTGCGGGTTACATAAGCATTGCAAGCTCTCTTTTTCTGACAGGACGGAAGGTGGTGTGTGTGTGTGTGTGTGTGTGTGTGTGTGCGTGCCTGAGGGGGGAGGGTGGGGTGTAAAGTAAAGGATGTGTATTCTGTTTGGCCTACGGTGGCACCCATTCACTTGGTAATGAGTTTGGACCAGAGGCTCGTTAACTAGCCGTGACGAGGAAGTGAAAGGACCTAAGAAGCTACAAAGGGAGGGAACCTGGTAATGAGCATCTGCAGAAGTACTAATCGTACAATATGTGGAGAATCCATTTACCTCTGAAGTGGCTGTGTGTGTGTGTGTGTGTGTGTGTGTGTGTGTGTGTGTGTGTGTGTGTGTGTGTGTGTGTGAGAGAGAGAGAGAGAGAGAGAGAGAGAGAGAGAGAGAGAGAGAGAGAGAGAGAGAGAGAGAGAGAGAGAGAGAGAGAGAGAGAGAGAGAGAGAGAGAGAGAGAGAGAGAGAGAGAGAGAGAGAGAGAGAGAGAGAGAGAGAGAGAGAGAGAGAGAGAGAGAGAGAGAGAGAGAGAGAGAGAGAGAGAGAGTGAGAGAGAGAAGAGAGAGAGAGAGAGAGAGAGAGAGAGAGAGAGAGAGAGAGAGGGAGAGGGAGAGGGAGAGGGAGAGGGAGAGGGAGAGGGAGAGGGAGAGGAGAGAGGGAGAGGAGAGTGTGAGCATTAATATGCATGTGTGAGTGTGTCACTTTTTTTTGTTGCTCTATTTTGTTTGCATTAGCGCCGTATAGCCGCTTGTTATAGGAAGAATTTGTCTTCATTAGTTTCTTCTTGTCTCTTTACCAATTCCCCCAAAACAGATCATCGGTTGCTGTGTATCCATCCTGGTGCTGAGCTCAGCCCTCCCTGTCATGTCCAGAACCCTGGGTGAGTCTTAACGCCCACAGTCTCCACGTTGCTTGTCCATGTCAAAATGACATGTAGCACTACAAAAGAGAACATGAATCCGCATGTAGCCACATTTAACCGCATATGACTGAAAGAGTTACCGTAGTTGATCATAGTTATTGGGGATTGAGAGGGCAGCAAGAGGCTAGGAGAAAGAAAAAGGGGCCCAACAGCATCACAATTGCGCTAATAAAAATGCGGAGGGCAGACACAGCTGTTCAAATAGTATTATCGTTTGTGTGTGTGTGTGTGTGTGTGTGTGTGTGCGTGCGTACAGTGACTCATTGGGAGCTTTACAACATATCAACAGGTTCTGCTTTTTGCTTCTGAATAGATTAAAAGGAATAAATGCATGAGGCAGATTTAGCAAAGGCTCTCCCACAGTGTTTGAGAAAAGCCCAGTGTGGACAGAGATGTCAAAGACTTGTGTGTGTTATGGGAAAGGTAAACTTTCCTACTATCCGCATCTGTGTGTGTGTGTGTTAGAAATAAGACGGCAGTGTGACAGGAGGCAATCTTACAAAGCTAACGCTAAGTAATGCGATAGCATTAGCATAAACCGTAGGCTTCTGATTTGGAGTGAAACTACTAAATGACAAGAGTTCCCACAGTGCAGTTCCTTTAGAGGTGAACGCTGTTTAGGCTGCTGCTAGCCATGGCAGAGCCAAGATAGGTTCAAATGTTGAAGAGCCTCTCTGAATGATGTTTTATTTAATCTCTTGAAAGTTCTCTTGAAAGACTGCTGGGGGGAACTGTACTCGTGTTCAAATGGGAGTGCTTGTTTTTTGGGGGGGGCAGCCATGCCAACATTCAATTTATTTAGTATTTTTTTAGATGGTTATTTTGGGAGGAAAGCGGGGTGTTGAACTTCAGGTAGACGTCAGGTAGGACAAGATGGCATACAAATATAGAACTCTCAAATAAAACTTAAAGCACTCCTTGTGCTTTTCCACCAAACATTTTATTTTTATTTATATATATTTATATAGGCATGTAACTTTTATCTGCAGTGTTGTCAAAAGCACAGATTGGAGACTGTAGAGGCCTGCCTTCTCACAGTCCTAACCCTGATTTACCCCATGACAACTAGTCTAGTGCGACAATAAAACGTAACATAATACATTTCATTATCCAACACAACATCATGTCAGAATACAAATAGTATTGACATCAAATAAGATTTTCTATTAATACCAACAGACATGCAAATAATTTAATCTGGGCTTTAATGGGCTTTTGGTTTGCTTGTGACCCCTGCCCTATCTATCCCCATGTATTTGCCAGCTATTTGTTTAAAGGCCTCCGGTACTTTGCAGAGGGCCTATCGAGCATATTATGTATGTCTTGACATTGGATCGATCAGCTAATGTAATGACCTTGTTGAGAGATGTCTCTGAAGAAATGTGTTCATGTTTAGATCCGTGAACGATAATGAATTTTCCCGTGTCAGATATTGAATTCTGGATGTTGATGTGGAAAGACAGGAGCTAGCTATGGTTGGCAGATATCTAGCCTGTTTGACAGTTGTGTGCTCAAGCTTTGTTCTAGAAGCTTGAACGTAAAAGGTAAGGTAACAAATGTTGAAACTACTACTATTATACAGAAGTAACGTGTAAATAATGTGATAAGTGTAGTTTGTTGCTCCCCTCCAAAAGACCCTCTGAAGCTGCAGAACAAGACCCCACCATCACACACACAGAGTGGGCTCTATTGTTCAGATTGCAACATCCCAGTGGAACATCCCGGAAGGCTCTGGAGGGCAGCTTCGTCAAAAGCCAGGGTAGACAAATAGAAAACAACAGGGTGTTGATGGCTCGCCAGGCAGCGTGGCTGTCCTCCATGACAGATGGCTGGGGTGGGGAGAAGCCCTGCTCGGGTCTCCGGTCTAGCCCAGGTCTAGCCCAGGTCTAGTCCAGGTCTAGCTCAAGCCCCAGCGTGGCTCCAACAGTCACACAGCACCAGAACATGGGCTAGATTAGCAAACAGCTCTCTGTCTCTGTCAGCTGGGACGTTCCAGAGGAGAGGGCGCAGCCTCAACCAGTTGTATCCAGTCTAGTTCCTAGTCCGAATGCTGGGATACCAGGGTCTGCAGGAGGTATCTGTTTGACTGTGTTATCTCAAAGATTAGCGTCGCTTAGAATGCATGTCTTCTTGAAGGTCCAGCACCACCTAATAAAATCTATAGGGATATTGTTATCTTTTGGGTGGAACACCTTATGATAACGTATCCATTGGATAGGTGGTTTGGAGAGTTGTTTTTATCAGTTAGGCTGAGGCTAATGCTAAGACATGGGTGTTATTGGAGCTGCATAGGAATGAATGGCTGAAAGATTGCCTTTCCTGAAGAGAAGGATTCCCATCACTGGAAGTCGAACCCGTCTGTATTGCACAAGTCATCACGCCGCAGCGGAAACCTACAAGATGGTGCTTGTTTATAGCTTGAATGAGATATGAACCTTGGTGGTTGACTCAGGTGGATGTGTGTACAGGTGACTGTGGCTTCATTGAAACCTATGGTACACCGGAATCGGGGTGTGCCTTTTTAGTTATTTATTTATGTTCTTTCACCTCTTTTTCCGCCTCGGTTTGCACGCAGATGCTATATAGGTCACTAGAATTACCATTAACAAATCCACCATAGAATCAAACATTGAAAGCAAACATTTCAAAGCTTTCCTCGGGAAGAAAGACATTGATCGGCAAAGTCATTTACATAAAGGCTTTGGCAATTTGGTATTTTGTTTTCATCCGTACTCGGCCAGCCGTGTCCCAAGGTTCTGTATGGCGTGTACATCAAATGGTTTTTGGCGTGTAAGCCCTTCTTTCATTTTGGCCTATCGGGCTTGTTGAAAGAGCTGTTCCATTGAAGAGAGACACTTTTACAAAGTGCCTCAACTGCCGACAGGGCAGACATTCCTAAATAGTCAGTTTGCGGCAGCCCCCGCGCTTTTGTGGAGAGAGAAGAGGTTTTGCTTCTCAACACAATGCTTGTCTTGTCAAGGGACGTCTGGAAAAACGAACGTGTACTGTTTATCTAGAGTCTGCCTCTGGGAGAACCTAGATCGTTTAAAGGAATTAGTCTCAATTTGTACTTAGTTTGTTGTTGGAATCCTCATGGTATTCGGCCCTAGTTCACTCAGGTAAATGGATGAATCTCAGCATGAGTTGTGTTTGATAATCGTTTGCTATAGTCCAACTATCTTTTCATCCGAGGTTATCTCATTTTTAGAGTGGCGCAGTCTGTTGAAAAGTATCATAATCCTTAGGACGGATATCAAATGGCTTTGTCTTTCATTCAAAGGTTCTATTCCTATCTTTGTCTTCTTCACAGGTATCACCAGGTTTGACCTCCTTGGAGATTTCGGGAGATTTAATTGGCTGGGAAACTTCTACATCGTCCTATCATACAACCTGCTGTTTGCTGTCGTGACGACGCTCTGCCTGATCCGGAAATTCACCTCAGCGGTCCGTGAAGAGCTCCTCAAAGCGCTAGGTAAAATTTACATTGGAAAATAGGGAGTCAGGTGGCTGAGCGGTTAGGGAAGCGGGCTAGCAATCAGAAGGTTGCCAGTTCGATTCCCGGCTGTGCCAAATGATGTTGTGTCCTTGGGCAAGGCACTTCACCCTATTTGCCTCGGGGGGAATGTCTCTGTACTTACTGTAAGTCGCTCTGGATAAGAGCGTCTGCTAAATGACTAAATGTAAATGTAAAATACGTTTTTTGGCAATTTCACACGTTTGTCACAATGGGCTATGCTCTGTATTTTAGCTTGGGGACCCAGACACATTTGAGGACCAAGTCTAAATGCGTCTTTTGTCACAAGGCACTCATTAGTCTCTGCCCCATGTCTGAGGAGGCTAACTCTGTGTTATTGGCAGTAATGTCACCCAGATTGGCGACACAAAGATTTACTGTTGATGTCTGTCAGACGCAGGGACCGAGTGACAAAGTGGAGGGAAATTGCACAAAAATCCAATGTGCCTTTGGACTGACATGTGACGGGGAAGCTTGTTGTGACAAGCCGAGTCTGATATATAGGGGTGTGTGCGGGTGTGTGTGCGTGTGTGTGTGTGAGATGTGTGTAAGGCAGTAGGATGGATAGTTATAACATGTCAGACAGAAGGATGAGGAGGAAGAAAACACCACAGTACCTCCGTCTGAGCTGGGTCGCTTTATCGCTTTTGTAATGAGATTTCTCTTCCTTATCTGTCCCTGTCCAGGTCTGGATAAATTGCAGCTGTCAAACAGCCCCACAGACCCGGAATCAGGGAAGCTCGCAGTCAACGGCCATCAGAAAACTCTGTGAGAGAAGAAGACACACACACAACCACACACACGCACATGCACACACACACACACCTCAGCACAGCCTAAGGGAGATTCTGACAGTACGCCTGCATTACAGAGGGAGGAAAAAAAGCAACAGGGACTTAGAAGTCTCTGGTAGAGAATTGGTAGACACGACAGACAGTCTGACGGACGCGTCAAAATGGGGGCCGAGAGCGATCTTAAGCTTCATGACATTCCATCCAACTTTCTCCTGGGAGGAAGTGAGAGGGCGGAACAGGAAGTAAGGACTGAAGTCTCAAGACTGAAACACACTGGCATTACAACAGTGACCTTGACAATGACCTCAACAGTGACTGTGACCCTCATAGGCCACTGAGCTGGTGGTGGTGATGGTGGGGGGGGGGGGGGGGGGGTTCCAGTACCTTCTCTATTCTGACAACCCCCACCATTGCACTAGACCAGAGAGGAGTCCTGAGCCTTCTGTCTTGTAAACCTAAAAACAATGGGCTAATGGGCTAATCAAGAGATGCCTTTTGATTCATCCAATGGTTTACACAGTTCATAGTACGCCATGTTTCATAGTCTAGTTTTCTCCAATATGTTCCTTCTCCATCATCTCACAGTTACTGAGCCCCTCAGTAATGTAGAGTAAAAAAACAAAAACACAAAAAAAACATGATAGTACATTACATTAACATGATTGGTTTCTAATGTCATTTATATGGTCTGTATTGTTGGTATATTGTCCTCAAATTGACTACTATTCAAACCGTGGTAAAGCTAGATGGTTCCCTTTTTGATAAGGAGACTTATTGATTTCTTAGCAAATGTGAACACACAATTTTCTATTAAGGCTCAGCAGTTGAATTTATAGTATTCTCATTCATCCCAGCCAGTAAACACAGCATGTAATTGTATGCACTGTCCAGGACAGTGTGATTGTTTCTCCACTCGGTAGATGCGTGTGTCTGTTTCTGGTATCAGTAATGTCCACATATTCACACAGTGAAGGTGTCCCCTGTGTGTGCAGAGACAGCACAATGTTGGTTTTTATTTCACTTCACTTGGCTTAAATTTCATAGGATTTTAGAACAAGACAGGTATCACTAGATGCAGTACAGTCAAACTATTTTAGGCAAAACTAGAGAAAACAGGTGTCCATCTTGATTCCAAAGACTCTTTTCATGCTACAATCCTGTGGTTGGATTAGTTTAAAATCGAATGCACACGTGTAAAAACTCAAATGTCTTCTTCTCCAAATAATTGTGTTAAAGTTTCTCAGATTTATGGGGCACAACACTTTTGTCTTTTTTGTGTCATATTGTAAATTGTATATAGTGTATTATGTTTCTTTTGTTACATTTTAGTTTTTGTTATTTGAATGTAAATAGTTGGCCGCCAGTTAGTCCCACAAGGTGTTGTTGGTTGTTAATGTCTACAGAATCTCTTGAACTGTGATGTTGTTAGTCACTAGAACCACCTTTGATGCCTTACAGTAGGAGCTTACAGGCTTTATATTCTTGTTTGTGTATGTATGTGTGTGTGTGCGTGTGTGTGTGCGCGTGTTATCACTTGTTTTGTAACTTCAAGAATTCACTGTGAACCCTTTTCTCTGGATTTCAAGAAGTCAACTGTCCAGGTATAACTTTGTTTGCAGTGAATGTAGTCAATAACCCATGCTCTTATCCACAGTGGGGATCTTCCAAGGGGGTTGTCCAATTTTGCAGGGGTCTTCCAGAAGCCAGGATAAACTATTTAACCAGATCACTTCAATGTAAGAGAACTAATATGTTAAAATGTTTAGTCTATAAAAGTACAGATCTGGGAGAAAAGAGATGATTAAAAGTAGACAATTGATGTTAACTCATATTGAAGTTGACCAGTTGATGGTTATATTCTTAAAAGTCCAGATCAGATCTGGTCGGTAAAAGTTATTTTAGTAGGTCTTGAACACCTGAACAGACAGTAGCCTACATGATGTGAAGATGAATGGAGAATGCTTCTGAGAACCAATGAGATGTGGGCAGCAGGAGTGTACAGGGATGTACAGTTCTATGGTGACTTGTAGTAGGTAGGATGTGTTTTAATGGAAACGTCATAGTAACCATAAAGCATAGAAGAGGAAGGAAACAAGGTGTATTTAATATGCATTTGAAACATTTCTCGGGTGTTTTGCACAGGGAATGTTTTTACATGGACTTTTGTCTTTTGATTGATTTTTATGAAAAAAGGAAGCCATTGGCCACTTGATGCCCTGTCGAACAGAACGTGGGGGGCTTACTTCAAGGCAGTGCTAACTCTCAATCGCAAAGCTTTAGTTGTATTTTATTAAGTTTGCAACAACTGTGTTCCTTTTGCTGCCTCCAGTGAGCTCCAAATTTGTGTTTTGTTGCTGCTTAGTTTGGGTCAGTGGAACTTCTGATTTTGAATTGATGCGATAACTACACCAAAAACACAAGGTCAGGTAGAGTTAGGTTCATGGTGGCCAGTTACCTCAGGATTCAGAAAGGGAAGTCACAACTCTAAAGTTTACAACCATATGAGTTAGGATCTTTGGAAACAGTGGGTGGAAACAGAAATGACGGGGTGCAGCTTAAAACAGACCTGTGGACATGAACAGTCAGTCTGATTTAAGCTTTGCTAAGTGCCCTGTGGAACTGCCTCACTACAATCAAGCATCCAATGGCTTTGGGGATGCCAACACTCATTGATACTGTGAAAAAAGCTGTGTGTGGGGGGGGGGAGAAACGACCAAAACAAGTCCATTCCTTTTTATTGTCTGCTTTGTGCTTCCTCAATCACTTTAAAACATGCCCTAATTCTAAGTATCCCTATAGAAACAATAACAACATTGTACTCTGTCGTCCTCAAAATGTAATTAAAAATGTTTATGCAACTCATGTAATTTATTTCATAGGGGAAGCACACAAGCAGTCACAATTTTTACAATCACACTATGCCATGCATAGTTTTTAAGGTGAAGACAGATAAGGCCTGCTTCTATCGAAATCTGGTTGCCTTCACAGTATTTCACACGCAGCAAGGAATTGTAAGGTTGAGAATTGGCTATTTTGTCTATACAATTTTTGTGTTACTGCATGTAATCTTGTGCTAAATGTACGTGAATGTTTTTTTTAATTTTTTTTATACCATGTTCAATTTCAATTTCCAACTTTTTTGTTGTTGTTGGTTTTTGTTGGTTTGTTTGCAAATAAACTTATGAAAAAATCTTCAGCCTCTGTGTGTTTGTGTATATCAGTCATAGGATTCTAAAGGGTAGAAAACCACAGCCTTGCTTGGTTCAGAATTTTAAGTTATCCTGCGATCACAAGTTATTATTATTAACCGTTGGCAGCATTGCATTGTATAGTACATTTATACAACTTAAGCCTGACAACAATGGACAGTAGTTAAACATAAGCATTTATTACATAAACTGACTGTCTCATCATGTAAACATGACACACACAACCTATTATCATCATAGGGTATCAGAACTATAGTGGTCTTCTCAGACCAGGTGTTTGTGGTAGTGAGACCTACACATGGGGCAGGTGGGCGTCTCTTCCAGGCAGAAGGACTCAAAGGCCTCCAGACACGGCTGGTGGAAGAGATGAGAGCAGGAGAGGAGCACGCTACATCTCCTCCCTGGAGGAGGGGTGATGCTGGCCACCATCCCCAGGTTGGGGCTGCAAAGTGGGGTGAGGCAGATGGAACAGTCCCTGATGTCTCTTTGGAGAACCTGCGACCACAAAAAGAAACAGGGTGAGGGCTGTTAGCTTAGCATCATGATTGAGAAAGATTGATTCAAAAGCACAACAACAGTAATATATCATCAGTATGGTATTGGCTGTCGCCATATGACCCAACCAGGAAGACACTGGATTCTAACACCTAAAAACCCAGAGATTATCTATCCGAATGTAACTCATCCTAAATACCCTTCATTATGTATAGTATCCTCCTCTTTCACCTATGGTTTTACACACCCTATGTGAGACAGTAATGTCATTACCAGCTGGAGGTGTCATAACTTAGTTTGTTTGGCTTGCTACAGTGTTTATCGCCAAGTAAAAAGAACATCATGTCCACACAGCTTGACCAATCATTAACCTCGGAGACAGCTTCCTTTATTCAAAGCTTACCCCTCCTTGAATCCTTGATACAGGGTTTATGGTGTTTGCCCCCACAGAGAAGGTGTATGGTGTGCGGTTCTACCTGTATCAAGGTGGAACTACTTTTTTTCTTTTTAGGGCTCAACCTTTTCACCTGAGATAAAGCACAAACGCTGCTTTCTCTGGAAGTCCTACCTACAAATGTACCACACAACAATGGCGAGGCCTATTAACCAACTGGTCCTAACGTTTCTTCAGTGTACAGACGAAGAAAAGAAAAGGCTTGGCACTACAAAAGGTCCTGCTCTATTATTTTGTAAACAGCACAGGATTATCGCCACCATTCATGTCAAAAAAGTGAATTATCATCTGGAGAGACATGACTTTCTATTGCAACTGTGATGCAATTCCTCTCTCTCTTTTCCCCTCAGGACAAGCGTTAGCTTGTTAAATGAAAGACAAGAATATGAATGGGATTAGATATTTTTACGAGGCAATCTTTGATGGTGCATGTGCTGTTTTGAGGCCCACCTTGTTTTGTATCTTTATCCACTCCTCCTCGTGAACCTCGGAGATGTTCTCTCTCTCAAACCGGCCGAACACTCTCCTGCACGCCGTCACCGACTGATCGATCTCGCTTAGGAAATCCTCAATGTCGGTGTGGCAGGACTGGACGAAGCTGTCGTTCAGCTCCCGCAGCTAATTGGAAGGTTTTGGGTGCACACAAAAGAGCCACATTATAATTAACAGGAGTCAGGACACACAAGGGAGTTCTGTTTTCTGTCGTAACTGATGTGGTTGTGCTCTGTACAGTGGTGTGGTGAGGCCTGTTGACATGGTGATGGTGCTAACAGACAGATCGATAAGCCTACACTTCCCCTCAGGCTGCAGTGGAAAAAGAATGAAAACCAGTAAAAGATAGCTGGGCTTCAGGGAAATGTGCGCACACACACACACACACACACATACATACACACACACACACCATCTTTTACCCCTGTCATAGTGACATCACAATTGCTTTATTGCTAAGCTTTTATCACTAATTAAACAACTGTTAACCATTCAGATAGAGCTTTTACGAGCTGGCTGACTTTTCTACAGTCAAGGCAAACAACATGGTCCCTCGTGAACTTTGCCTTGTCTCGAAGTAGGAGCAGAGGGAGGAAGGAGGACAGAGCAAGCGAAGGCAAGAAAAAGAGAGAGAGGGAGGGAGGGTTCGAAGGGAGGGCGTTATCTGCTGGCAATCCATCTTGGTGTCACCAGTTATCCCACCTAATGTGTTGACTCAGGGTAGGACCTCCGCAGAAAAAGAAATGGAAAGCAAGCCATTGACAGCCTATCTCAGGATGACTTGATAAGCATGCTCAAGCTGGTCAGGTAGATCTTCCTCCAGAGCATTGCTGCTGGGGGCGACGGCTGGAGCTTCACTGTGTGACGGACAAACATGGTTTATAGGCCTGCTATATATCTGTTGATGGAGGAAGTTCACTGCTACACGGCTGTGCAACAAGGCTGTATTTCTCTCGACCTGTGACAATCAAGGCAGGTGTCTTCAACCACAGAGAGAGCAGGTGGTTGTTTCAAGGCAATCATTTTAATATTGAACCATTTATCGTCACCGTTGGTCAGTAATGGCCATCAATGAATATTCTAATCAAATTGTTATGGCTCTACAAGCGCGGCACTAAGGGATTCATAGGTGTTAACATTCCTGGATGGATCCATCCATCCCTCCATCCTTACTTCTCTCCTTCCTTCCTTTTCTCCTTCCTTTTCTGGATGAAAGACGCATTAAAAGACTATTGGAACGGCACAACCACCCCCACCACGGTAGGTTTCTGAGAAGACACTAATGTGTTTGGGGAAGAGTGTTCATTGGCCAATAAAAGTCTTCTCAGCTGACGTGACATGCCAAAGGCTGGGTTTCTAGATGATGCCGGATGACGGGGAGGGGGATGGGAGGACACTCTGACCCCTCCACAACACAGGGCCTGGACAAGTGTGGCTGCCTTTAGAAGTCCCTCTGAACTAGGGAGGCACTCTGGCTGATTACAGTGCTCCGAGATGAATCACGTGCATCCCAGCATTTTTAACAAGCCACAGAGTGAGGGAGATCTAGAAGATAGGTGAGGAGGCAGACTCCATCGTAACCGCCAATGCAGTAGCCGTGTCTATGAAGTATCCATGTGTAACCCTCAACAGACTGTCAGTGTGTAACAGTATTTTGTGTTGAGTCGTAAAAATGTTACAAACCACAGTACCTAGAGAAGTTAGTAGCCACAACAGTGTGTTTCCAACCAGCCGTATCAAACCAAGCCGATGGGTGGAGGTTCCAGTTTCACTAGATGGCAATCTTCCCTTTTTCAGGCTGTCTGCACACCCAGCCTTAGTGTCAACAGGCATGCATCCGGTAGGCTTGAACCTACCGGCTAAGCACAGGCTCAAAGGGGGCTGAGTTCTTTAGAAAGTGTGGATTCTGTCCCCCAAACTTCAATATGATCAATAAGGAGGGTTTTTTTTTGTCTCAAAGTGTAGGACGGAGAGATAAAGACTGTTCAAATGGTAACCTGTCACCCCCTCCCCTCACCTCTTCAACTACCCACCATCCTCTCTTTCTCCCATCTAAAGGAAAACAGGGGGATTGTGGGGGGAGGGGTGCAAACACACACACACACAGTGGAGAGGACTGCTGCTTTTGTGTTGACCCTGGAATGTCCAGACTGTTTGACCAAAACACACAGTCTCCCGTAATTAGTTGACAAACAGTGTATGATTCACACGACATCAAAGACCCTCAAGGGTGGAGGGGGTGAGGGTGGGAAGAGGGGTGTGGAGGGTGACGGTCAGAATCCCATCCTCGGCATGCTAAAGCCTGGGTCGCTGCTCACTGACCCCAGACCTGCTGTCCGTCAATTACCTCAGTTGCCTCGACTGCTAACTAGGTTGAAAATGTAAGTGGGGAGAGCAGAGAAAGTCCTGGCATCGTCTTCCATGCGACATCTTTAGCACCTTTCATATCCATTTACGTCACCGCATTCAATGACAAAACGAAATTGTCTTATTACTGAAAAGAGGCTATTGGATGGTCAAGGATACAGTTCTTATCATGACTTCTCAGACACATGAAAATAATACAGATCTGTTTCGATAGAGCTGTGCATTGAGTTGGAGATATGTCATATGTCTATATAAATATGTACCTTTGTAAGTTTACAATATGGATGTATGCATAGATATGTATAAGTAGCATGTTATATATTTGCACCTTTTCCTCAAAGTATCTTCGCCGTAAATGTTTATCTTTTGGGGGATGGTTTTCCTCATGTTTCTGTACCACTTCCTGGCAACATAGCCCCTCCAACAAGTTTGGATTCTTCCAACAGACACAGAAACATTGTCAATTAACTGGCTATCGTACATGCATTGATCAACAGATGTCTAACTGTGAGGTGAACAAATGCTGAGCATTACTCGAACAATATGTAAATCAGCACGGCGTCAGATGTGAGATGCAACTTATGCACTCACCCATTACACAGCATGGCTCTCTAGCTGGCGTAAAGACAAACAGCAATAGACTCTGATCAGCCTAGTTAATGGCTACTGCCCGCCTTGCGTTCCCATGGTTACCTCGTGGCGCAGCGCTCCCTGAAGAGGCGGGCTCCATCGTGGATCACCCTGGTCTCGTACTGCGCCTTCCTGCACATGGGGCAGCACTTCCTGCCTGCGAAGCTCTCGAAGGCCTGCAGACACGCCCGGTGGAACACGTGGGAGCAGGACAACAGGACCTGCCGGTCACACGGATGAAACATGTCAAGCAGACGCCACATACTGCATCTGCACTCACTGGGAATTCAAGTGCCAGCCAAGTCTAGCGATACCAAAACGTTCTTTTAACAACAAACCATCCTTTGGATGTACTGTGAGAGGGGAGCTTTTCCCACCAATTGTTTGAATCTAAGCAATGTTCTTGGACTGGTGTGATTTTCAAGTATCTCAGGTCTCAGGCGGAGTGGAAGCTGATTTTCTCTATGAATCCCGAGATACCCTCTGGATTTGACAGATGGATTGACTTGTTGTTTTGAAAGATTGTGACATGCAGAGTCTCCCGGGACTACTGTATTGGTTTTCAACATCTCTCTAAGTGTTTTTAGTAAGCCCTGCAAAAGATATGTGAGAGAGTGTGTGTGTGTGTTTGTGCGTGCGTAGGTGGGTGGTTGAGTGTGCATATGTGTGAGTGTGTGTGTGAGTGTGTGTACGTGTGTGTGTGTGTGTGTGTGTGTGTGTGTGTGTGTGCGTGTGTGAGCCCCTGCTGGGAGTGCTGGGACCTGGGCTGCAGCCTACACCACTCTGCTCCACCTGAGAGAGAGCCTCCTTTGTCATCTGAGCAAGAGTCCAGAGAGAGAGAGAGAGAGAGAGAGAGAGAGAGAGAGAGAGAGAGAGAGAGAGAGAGAGAGAGAGAGAGAAAGAGAGACAGAAAGAGAGAGAGAGAGGAGAGAGAGAGACAGAGAGAGAGAGAAATAGAGAGAGAGAGAAATAGAGAGAGAGAAATAGAGAGGGAGAGAGAGAGAGAGAGAGAGAGAGAGAGAGAGAGAGAGAGAGAGAGAGAGAGAGAGAGAGAGAGAGAGAGAGAAGAGAGAGAGAGAGAGAGAGAGAGAGAGAGAGAGAGAGAGAGAGAGAGAGAGAGAGAGAGAGAGAGAGAGAGAGAGAGAGAGAGAGAGAGAGAGAGAGAGAGAGAGAGAGAGAGAGAGAGAGAGAGAAAGAGACACACACACAGCTACAGGGCTTGGCACACAAATCAGTTTACTCAGAGCTCTAGAGGGCATGGGGGAGCCATATTGATTTCCCATTGTTTTTTGGTCTGACCAACATACTCCATCACCAGTGAAAGGGCCCCCCTGTGGTGAACAATCTATATCTAGGAGCTGGACAAGCCATTAGACTGGAGAGAATTTAGCTCTGCCTTGCAAGGGCTGAACCCCACAGGCTACCTACCTTGCTGAAAGACAAGATTGGGAAAATGTACATTTTACAGGTGTCTATAATGTCTAGACACAACAACATTATCATCAGTTCATGTTTTTAATATAATATGTGTATTATATTTGCATGGCATTGTCTGAATAATTCATATTCAGTGGATAACAATATCAAGAAATAAAACAGTACACCTTACAGTATGTCTTCAGAGATATAATAAAACAAAAATAACAGTTAATACATCCTAATAACGGTTTATAAAAACAGATTTCAGTTGGCTAAAAATAAATCAATAGAATCTGCATAAAATATGAAGAATGTTACAATCACTTCCTGGAGTTTCAAGATTACCCAAACACTTGTGTGTGATAAACAGAGATTCCCCATTGTCACTTTCCCTTGTTAGATGTCGACTAATTAACATTTCTTTCCCTGAGTCAGACTAATATTTACACGTGCGTCTATGGCAACTGTGCTTTGTGCAGCAGTCTGTTTGAGCCGTGCATTCTTAAGGAGATTGGCATCTTAAAAGGGGATCAGAGAGGTGTAAAAGACTGAATGACCCCTCACAGTAACACACTGATTGCTACATCATAGCGTCACAGTTGAGTTCCAAGGCAGTATGGGTAAATTTGAACAGTTGTCTACACAGATTAGGACATACAGGAACCGGAGGGAGAAGAGGGGAAAGGGGGTGTGGTGGTGGTGGGTAGTAGGGCTGTATATGTGTGAGTGTGTGTGTGTGTGTTTATGTGTGCGTGTGTTTGTGTGTGTGTGTGTGTGTGTGTGTATGTGTGTCGGGGGGGGGGGGGGTTCTCAACTCTTGCAGTTGAGAACTTAACACATTTCAGAGTGTGAATGAACACCTGATTATTGTGTGTAAAGAATACCTGGGCTTGCAGGCGGAACTCCTCCCGGCAGATCACACAGGGCTGAGCCGAGTCACCCTCATCAACAGACCTTGCCTTGACCCGACTCCACTCATCCACTGTCAGCCTCTGGGCTGGGGCGTCCACCAAACCCAGCTTCTGAGCTTGAAACACAGAAACAATGGTGTCATATCAAGCAATTGACACATCAATCAACTGATATCAGTCAAAAGCCTTTCCTGACAGTATTATGCATCCAATGCATATTTCAGAAAAATGCTAGTCCTTGTCGTGAGTGAGCTAAGTCCATTGCCTACCTAATGTAAGTGCTGGTTGTGCTGGATCAAGCACATACTCTATCTCCTCTGCTCCTTGTTGCTGGGAACATTTTGCTTTCATGCCACTGTCACATTGTTTTTTGCAACGGGTCTCAGTCAATGCTTTCCTGAGGCACCTTGATTTAACAGGGTCACACAATGACAGGTTCTGGAGGAGCAAGTTTCTTGAAATATGGTCTTGAAGAGCAACTGAGTTTATGGCAACCCTGCCACTGGTATTTCTTGAGGTCAAACCCTGGTAAAATAAATAAATAAAATGTATTAAACCTAACTCTAGCAGTTTTGTAGCCTTGACACATTGAAACCTTAAGGCTCCCATATGTCAAATATGGCCACCCCTTTCGTGCACACTGTAGCTACAGCTAGCTAGATACAATTTAGCAATCGAATATGCTGACTATTTCGTAATAAAAAAACAAAATACTTATAGGCTAAATTAGATATCAAAGTACAAATTCTGAGAAAGAGAGTTATGTTACTGAGAAAACACAATTTTTGGATAGTCAGAACTGAAAACGAAAAAGAAAGATCCAAACCTTCCGCATTGTCATCTACTTGAGCTCGTGTTTACATGGTTACTTAGTTACCATCGACGCAGAGTCCCCCTCCTCTCCCCTCTCTTCTCCCTACTTTCCTCATCTTCCTAACTTCAACAACTCAAAAACATGAAGATAAGGACTTGTCGGTTTATAACTATTTTGGTATAGATCAAATATAAATGTACATTCATTTTTTATTAGAAATGGTATGCTTTCCGTTTAGTTTTTTAAAGTTTTTTTCTGGGTGAAGTGGATTAGTCTTTTTCTAGTCATTACAGCTATCAACATCAAAATGTTCATTTTTATCAACCAAGGTATCTTTCTAATCCGTTACGTCATATGAGATATTTGATGAGAATATGAGATACATATGAGATACGTTTGCACAATTCTCATCTTTCATGACAAATAATAACAAATTTAGATGTATTTTTCTTCTTAATTGATTACAGCCTTTTCTCTCAACATAATTATAGGTTCTTAAATTATAAAGAGAACAACACTTGAACTAATACTCGAACATGTATTACTGTGTGAGCCTATGGTGGGGTGAAATGACTCACCAACCTGTCGTCAGAGTTGGCCCTGAACAAAGCTAAGCTGCTCATACCTGGCCCGTGAGCTAAGGGATCCCTTGTATGTCACCCCTACATGGAAAACCATACACACACAAACATGCAGGACTCCCAACTATCTCTGTCTCCCTTTTTTTTTTCCTGTGGGCTCGATGAAAAGTTTGCTTTATTTCTCACACACTGTGTGGGGGTGTGTGTCTTCTTAAAATGCTTTGCGAGCCTTGATTGACTTTGATGTGCTCAGACAGAATCGCTGAACGCAGATGGCTGAAGCAGAGGGCCGGAGATGAGGCCTGTCAATCTGGGGAGTCCTCTAAGAAAACAAAAACCAAGACCCATCTCGGGAAGAAGGAGAAAAGCCCTGTGCTTCTCAAGAGGCTTGCACATTCTTGAGATTAGAGCAAGAAAAACGCAGACCACTGTCGCTAATGCCTCAGACAAAGGCGTGGAACAATTTATTAGTTAAGAATTCGAAGCCCTGAGCGCAATCAAAGGCCTGACGTCCACAATGCCAGACTCGGGGGCCTTGGTTTGTGTTTTTAAGTAAATAATCATGGTTAAAAGATAGGGCAAAGATGGGCTCAAGCCTTTCATAAAGCCTGCATTCTTCCAACTGTCATCAGAATGGATTTTCAGTGTGTGCTTTTATTTTCAACAGGGACACTGTTTGTCTTTTTCTTTATAAATACCGTTTTAAAGAGCTTTTTATTTAACTTTCTTCCCCCTGAACCTCTTTACCTGATCTGTGGTATTTTAAGAAGAAAAAAACTCACCTTGTCGTGCAAAGAGCTGATGACTTAAGCGAAAGGAAAAAAAGGAATAGTGTGTGGTGGTTTAACTTAGAGTAAGAACCCTCTGTTGAACCCTTTTGCAAACTTTGCAAGCCAACGACAGCTCTGAAAATAAAGAAATATGTATTCTATTTGTTAACAAGATGTGCATTACCCATGACAAAACGAATAAGGGCATCCCGTTTGTTGTTGCCATGTAACATGTGTCTGTAAAACTGGATTAACTATGTGTGATGAATAAAAGTATGCTTTAAGGGTGACAGAACCACAACTGCCATGTGTACATGCTCTATGCTGGATGCAATTACTAACCTGTGCTTTATCATTATTCCATAGTTGATATTAAGGTGACCCAGGATCCTATAAATCCTCTTGTTATTGTTCCATAGTCATTCTGCTTGACCTTGGCCTTGACCCCAAGAGCTGGTATTTGGATCCACATGGTAACAGGGTTGTTGTCAACATCCATTATTTGCTTTAAAAACAGAGGTCCACTCTTAGATTTAAGTATTTTGTGTTTTGTGAACAATGATTGACAGATTATTTTATGACAGGTATTTTCCAGAGAAATGTTTTCTTTATTGGCAATCAAGGTATGTTAACAATCAAGTGCTAACTTATCCTCCAACAATGGAAATAAATAAATATTGATATACATATATATCCAAAGATACAGATTTACATGTTTTGCTTATCTTTCGCAAACATTTTTGCATATTTGTACTGATACACAGTTCTGAAATGAATCACTTGACAGGCAGGTATACCCAGGGAGACATCCTACATGCGTTCATAAATATGTCAGTGATTCATGCAACTATGTCTGTACTGTAATAAAGACTGTCTGCTTCCATACATCATACAGTGATACATGACATTTTCGGAATAAATGATTGCCCCTGAAATGACATATGCAGGACAGACGGTGGCCTCAGTAGTTATTTAACAATTATGTCAACCGCTGAGTGGACCAAGAGACCAATCATTTTGATAGAAGACAGTGGAGAAGACAGAAATCAGATTATTTTACGACCCTCCCCACCATAACTGGTAACTAATATGACTCTAATTACCCAATAGTGATAGGACTCCCCTCTGGTTGTCCAATAGGGGAACCAATCACAACTGTAGGACAGAAAGGCCAAACTATTTGCCATAATCTCCTACGTCATTGCTGACTAAGTAAGCAGTAAAAAAACATGGCAGTCATTACAGCATTTTCGGTGCATTTCAAAGAGATGGACTCCCTAATGATTAGACGTGTCCTTCTGTAAATGAAATACAAATCACCAGAGACTTTTGGTTTTACTTCATTTACTAAGTGCTACATTACCTCATACTTTGGACCTAACAATGGATTTCCCATAAATCTGCAGACAGTTGAAATGATGAACTGCCTCACATATCACGAAATGTGCCAGGCCTTATTAGCACTTGAGAAGTTATTGATCGCCATTTTGATTAATCTCCGGCGTGAACTACGGTAGCACAGGGAGCTCTGTGTAGGCCTGGTGGAACTACTGGCTGGTACTTCTCCTTCTCAATTACCTTCACTTTGTGCTGACTGCTGGTGCTGAACTCTGGCAGGACAACATCCACCGCAGTGCCCTCCTGCCAGACGAGTTATGGCTACTCACCTTCTGTAACCTGCTGCTTCACTATTAGTCACTGTCAGGATTGCCACTGCAGGTTAGATAAACAGTGGGTACAGTTGGAATAGAGGATTTGCAGTGTTAATATTCATTATCTTTATTGTACAAAGGTCTAGAAGTGGGTCAATGAGTTCATACACCTGGCAGAATATGGAGAAGAAAATTACAAGGGAACTAGACATAAATGAGTTTGCAGCTTTGTAACTGAGGCCCATATGTTAATTGTTGCTGAGCTCGATGTGCCAAGAAAATTTCATTGTAATGTCACAGCCGTAACCAATAATTTTAACTGCGCTTCATCTCTCTCAGTAATGGACAGTAATTGAGCAGAATCCATCACTTTAGCCTGAAATAGAATCACATAATGGCCATAAATTGTGCCCTGCGAAGGAAGAAACCCAGAAAATGTGACCTCCCCTGCTGTGTCTGAAATGCATTGCAACTTCCATCACATGAGGTTTTATACTTATCATTGGCTACATGCTGATTACATACAATGCAAACGCAACAGAATAAAATTATACTTTATGGGAAAAATGAACAGAACTTCATTGGACTTACTGTAAAGATTTAGTATCTCCAAACAAAAATGTTAATCTGAATTTGAGTATGAATTTTGTTCTGCATACTGGGACTTTGTGGGCAACCACAAATTATCAAACCATTTTCACACCTTTCCCAAATTGTGCGTATCTTAGGCTTGAAGTGTGGGGTGAAAATGCAATGTGGTAGTTTACGTTTGGATTAGCATTCCATCAATTTCTCTTTGACTCAAAGAGAAGCTAAAGGCAATTAACTGACTTCATAATAAATAAATAAATAAATAGTCAGTCTACAGACATCCTCGGAAAACCCACTGTATATCCACAGCTATACAATTTTTTACCTGACTGAAAAGAGTGTAAGAACCGTGAGTTTGCCTGCACTGGGTGGAATGTGTTTGTGGTGAGTCTCGTAAATGCCAAGTTCTTTGGGCAATAAGAATAAATATCACAACCGCTCTCTAGAATTACCACATAATTGGGGACTTTCCGTGTCTGCATAGGACCCTGCCGTCTCCTCCCCGTCCTGCATGTTGCCATAGAAGTCCATGTTCAGGTAAGGACATTACACATCACAGATGCTCTTGTGCCAGTAACACAGAGTTCAGGGTGAGGTTCACAACAACAACATCTTCATAGAAGAAGGTAGTTCACTATCATGATGTGTGGTTGTACCTTTCCAAGCAGACTGTGAGCTCACAATACACTATCATCCCAACTCAGCCTTTATGGTTCTTCCTACTTTCCACACTTCACGGACAGTGAATGTTGTAAGACTATTAAAGTTTTTAGTATTTTGCCTACTTTTCTTGTCTAGTGGTCTAGTTCGCACAAACACAGACAGCTGACCCTTGTTTGTCCTCAACCATGACAGGTTCGTTCAGCTCCAGCTGTACTTCCGTGTCAGTCCAGCACACACAGGATTAAACTCTGAACCATTCGCCCCAGTCGAAAACCCAAAACGATTTGATTGTCATGAGCCAAACCCATCATAAAAAAAACATAAAATCCCCGCTGTCTAAATGACACATGTTGCCTAACCATTCAGAAGGCGAATCATCCACCACAGCTTTGATACTTCAAAGAGTGCTGAGTTTCTGCCAACTGTGAGCAGTCTTTTGGCCTCTTGTTGCAGTTTCAGAGAGCGTTGAAAGGTAAAGTAGCAACAGTTATTTACCTGTTATTGCGATGTGCCAGAGGTACAGGGATAAACGTTTGCTTTTTCGTTTTCTGATCAAACTTTTCCATCTAAACTCATCTAAATATGTATTTATCAGCCTTGATTTGTGGTAGTGAGTAGTAAGTTTGAGTGAGGTACAGGTAGTTAATGATTCAATATTGATAGTTTAATTATGTACATTGTGTACATAATTAACTTTCTAGTGCAATGGTTTCCTACAGCACTACAAAGTACCACAATATTTTTTTACTTAACAAATTGACCACATTATGAAAATCCTATTTTTGTAGTGAGGAGTGCATCTGTCAGGCATAGCGTTGCTGTTGTGACATTTGATTGTCACGTCTTAAATGTATTTCCCATGGTTCATACAGAGCTCAGTGGAAAACTTTTTTAACAGCCAGGATCCCAGGCAGCAGATGATAGGAAGGGTTGATTTGCTTGGTTGCAGGCTGTTAACATAAAAAAAAACTTACGTTGGCTTAAATGTGTCATGAGCATGTACAGTCACTGGAAGAGACACACCCCAGATGTTAGCACTGTCATGGATGAATTGGCATGTGACAGGTAAACAAAATCAATGCCTTAATATTACGGAGGTTAAATTGGTGCTGTGACAAACAGAACAACAATTCATCTCTTCATCAATTCATCCATATTACCAGGTAGCAAAAGCTATTCACAGTACACTGTATACATTTGTTGTCATTATCTGGCTTTCATTCACATTAGGTTCTATTGGTGCAGAATCATTCAATACACTTCAGCCTGCTTCACTACTGCTAGTGCTGGATATCCAGTAGTATATCATACAGTCAGTATTTCATCAATAGCCACAGTGTATACTTCTTAGTGTCATTCTGATTTTCATCCAGGTGTTAGAATACGCCTCTGGCATCAACATCTGCCCTAAATCTCTTTCTTTCTCAAGCAAACAGAGAAGATGTCACTTGAATACAATATAGTCGTGCTTCAGGCCAAACACATTAATTAATAAAGCAAGTGCCTGTGTCTGGCTCCAGTCCATCAAAAGATTAAGAAACATTCAATTGGATTAGCGTTTAGCATTCATGAAATGTATGTAAGCATGTTGCCGAAATGTTCCAGCATTACACACCATCGTGTTGTCAAGTGAAAATGTCAGGTAATGTTTTCTGCAAGACTTGTGCTTGCTCACTCACGTGCGCAGGGACATTACCGTGTGACGGAACTGGAAAGGTGACAGCCTGTTGGCTTGTTGCCTGCTCTATCTCCCCTGCCAAAATAAACAGGTGAGCTTCCCTTCTCTTCACACCTCCTCCAGTTCTCTGACAGCCCAGCAAAGAGCATGGAACAGAACCAACCACAGGCAGGTCCAGCATTTATTACTGAAACAGTCTGAAACTGTTACAAACATTGTATAGTCTACCATTGTGTCACTTTGGAATTGCTGTCAACTTGCTGTCTCGCTTTCAACAGGTTTAAGGATAAGATGTTCGGTTTTTGGTTGGCCACGTTACAGTTATTATATTTGATACCGCGGCCAATTTAAAACTGCCATTTGAAAGGGACGGGAGAAAGGCAGAGGGAGACTGAGATATAGAAAAAAAGAGAGAGTGACAGAGAGAGCAATCTCAATTACACTGAGGCAGAGCAGGCATGTCCTCAAGAAGGAGGTGAGATGGAAGATCAAGGCTGTGGAACGCGAGGAAATGTTTACATTCTTCTCTGATGTCCCACTCAGAGCCTCCCGTTTGACACCACAAATCAATTTTGGATGAGATGAAGTGGCAAGAAACCCATGAGATTCAAACATTTCTGTGATGTATATTTGAATTCGCTTGACCTTTCGATGGGGTCAATTGCTGCTCGTCAGTCAAGGCGTACAGGTCATGTGTTTATTTTCTCAAAGGTTGCCTCCGTTGAAAACGTTCTGCCACAGCTTGTTGATGGGAACCTAAGATGTCCAAAGCAGCATCATTCCTGTCCATGGAACAACTGACAGGCTTTAAAGGGCCAGACTTCAAAATGTCAATTTTCATTGATGATAAAAGTCAAATGTTTTCAGAACACGAACATGCCTTGTCTCTACAGTGAGATGTTCTGACCCCCATTCGCAAATGCTTGCAAGTGCACGCACACACACACACATACACACACAAACACACACTCAGACCAAACTCACTAACTTCAAAAGGAACTCAGAGATAAAACAAAATGAATCGCAGACACATCAAGCCTCCCATGCCCTTTAAAGCTTAATTATACCTGTTGAAGTGATGAGAGACACATCACAGAACCTGGTGATTAATAAACATTCGCCGCATCCTATAAAGCGTCCAACAAGTCCCTGCTCATCACCCCCTCGCACTCGCTCCCAGACTGGGGCTCAGGCACAGAGCACATTATCAAAGTGTATCCAGCGTGTAAAAAACAAAACAAGTTCACCCAGCAAAGACCTCACTTCCACCTTCTTGCCCTTGTCTCTTGGCCCACTCCAGCGTCTGCTCTTCCACCTGTCTAATTTAAGACCGACGAGAGCATCATCCAGACACATGTTTCAGAGCCCAGGCCTCGTCAAGCTTTTATCTTTCATTCCCGTGCGGAGATCACTCGTCTGGGGCTTTGTACCCGTCGGCCGGGTAAGTGTGGCGTTCGCTGGGGTTTTGTAAACAGACACACCTTTTGTGAAAGAATATGTCCAGAGATGGAGTTACTAACTGCCTGGGCTCAGCCGGTGTTGCTGAAACAAGACGTTGGGGAAGGGGCTGACCCGAGTCTGAGGTCATATAAGATTGCCCTTTGAAAGGCTTACGTGCCGAGTGAGGATCAGAGTGTCAGCTGGCATCCCTGCACAATAACACACGAGCGCATGCATGTATGTACACACACGAACACAAACACAGATTAGAATAGAACCGTCGGACAAACACACACACACTTGTGCGTCTCCTCTCAGGGGAACATTCTGTCACCGGGCAAAACATACTTTGTTTCCAAACAGTTTTTGAGTACACATTTACTGAAGCCAGCTTGATGAACCGAGTGTTTACAAGTAGACATTGTTATTGATCACGGTGATATTGATCCCAGAAACTCCACCTCCTTGACCTGGAGTAGATCATTTACCTATAGAACAATGAGGTAACATGTAGCCATGGAGCCAGCCATACCTGTCTGCACAAACATCAAAACAGGGTTTACACAGCAAGACGTTGAAAGACGTGAGGAGGAAAACAAATTTTGTTAATAATCTTACATGAAAAGATTCTTGGTAGGCCCAGACCTACTTGGGAGACAGCTAAGGCCTGACCTGCAAACTACGCAGACATTTGACCATTGTTTGCATTGCTGTCAGTGTTTTGGCATTGGTTAAGCCCTTCTCCAGTCAGTGTGCTATTACACTGTTGGCGTTGAATGTTCCTCATCTTAAGAGGCTTTAGCCAACCAAGTGTGATCCAGGCTAATCATTTCACTCAAACAAGTCACTATTGTTGATTATGTTTTTCCACTTAAAATTTTCACCAGGGAAAGCAGTTTGCCTCATTTTATGAGAACTTCCAAATTTTTCTTCAACAGAAGTTTGACTATGTTAAGATATCGTTGTTCAATCACATCAGACTGAAGATCTGGAAATAATGGGATAGCACAACTAATACTACGCTATATGCAGGGAACATTTAACAATAGTTCACTTTTATAAGTCCTATAAAAAATATTGGTCGATAATTATACTGTGAATAATTACCAGGTATGGCTTGGTTTAACAGACATTACATTTCAGTTAATAACAATCATAAATCAACTGCATTTTTCCTCCTTATTATTTAACATCTTATGAGTGTATGTGATCAACAGGTAATAAACAAGTCATTCAAGTGATCAACAGATAATACATTAAAATATCTAAACATAATTTATATTTTACCTTTATCCTTTCTATAGTTGCAGCCCTGAGTACACTAGACACAATGCCTGTCAATCTACTTGAGATTGACAGAACTTCATCACTTAATAAATATAGATAGGGATTGTGGACAAAGCTTGAGTCCAGACTCCATTGACCAAATTCTGTCTGCAGGCGCATGTCTTTGGTGGATTAGTGGGTGACAAAGCTTGGATAGTCTTTCTCATTGGAAGTAAGAGTGTTAAAACTCATCCGTGGGCTCAGTCTCAAATGGTTAGACGAAGACAGATCAGAGATGCCGAGCAACCCTTTTGTTAGTTTATCAATATGGAAAAGATGTTCCTTGCATTTTTCAAAACCCGTTAAGATACTCAAAGCATGGAAATAAACTGAATAGGTCAATATGAATGTATACAATTTACCATAACTTGCAAGGACAAGGAATGAAAATTCAATGCATAAAATTGCTTAAACCATAAATTCCTGTCAAAACTAGTATAAAATAGCACTTTATACTTTTATGTTAAATTCAGACTGCTGTGTAGAGCCTTGGCCCTAAACACATTTCCAACACTTAAAAAGGGATTTCCCTCAGAAGATTTTGCTGATTTGTGTACAAAGAATTACGGTAATTGCCAGCAACAAGATATGATTAATAACAATAACAGCTTAATTATAGTTTGAGAAAGACATCTTAACAGATTTCTCTATATTCCAGTCGAGGGGAGGAGAGTACATCAATATTGCTACAGGACAAGATTATAAAAACACACAACAAAGCCCCCAATGATTGCACATCTATTAGGATTGCCCATTTAGAAATTCCTTTAAATGCATGCAGCTTTGTTGGCAATAAAAGCTTGTTTTTGGGGGGCAAATTAGGCCTTTAAGGGCTAAGCAAAGAAGTAAAGAACTTCCTAATGTTGGCTACTGTTGTGTCACAAGACTCTTGTCATATCTAAGGTAATTCACTACTAGGGACTGGTGAAAGAGAACGTCGTAATCAACAGGATGAAACAGACACTGGAAGTGCAGTGAGGGAATAAATAATCATACTGTACATTCTCACTGATTTTACTAATGATGAGTGCTCAAAGTGCAACAATAGTAATTTAGCTGTAAAACTGTCAGCAGTTAATCTATCAGTTAAAGGTTTTCCTCCTTCAATGTAAGATTTATTAAAGGTTCACATGGACTTGCCAGGACATGCCCAGTCTGTCTGCAATGTACACAGAGTTTGTCTGACTGTTCAAGAGTAACTTTAATTACTTTTCTCTTATTCACATTTACATTTGTCACACAGTCGGATTGTCTTGTATGAAAGGTCCCAAAGCAACACATACTGTACATGACTATCCCTGCATGCCCAAACCCTGTTTGAAATGGCAGTTTATGTTCTCAGCTCTCACTCATTTTTATTTGGTGGACTATATTTTGTCTGAGATCCTCAGGCGATGTCTTGCGTAGAGCCAAGACTTCTGCACACTATGCCTCAGGACTTACAAAACCTGCTGCTACATCTGCCAACAATAGGAATTTCCCTAGTTTACACAGCAGCAGCACAGAGTGAGCTTATCTCACAAGATTTACCCTCATTGTTTCCTCTCTGAAGGGGGGGTTCAGCCACTAAAGTGTTTAAATGCTGTTTTCTTCTTTATATATTAACTCGTCTGACTTGATCTTGACCGATTAAAAATAATTAAGATAATTTACTCTGTTATCTCCTGATTCTCTCTTGTGCATCATCCAACTAAATTATAAAAAATAAAAATCTCTTCATTTGAAAACCTCAATGAACTCAACCATCCTTGCGACGACACATTTGCTGTATGAACAGTCCCAGTAAACCACAATAAATAATTTCCAGTAAATGACTGCGCACACTATGTTGATTTAAAAAATGTACACCTTTGCCTAAGACCTTTCCTCTTTTGGGGGGGTTTCTATTTGGATATATAGTAGAAATAGACAAATATTAGTCATATAACTAGAAAGAGCAAATCAATCTATGACATAATTCCAGTGATTTGGGCATATATTTCTGAATTTAGCATTGTTAGTTGGGATCCCAATGTTTTATCAAGATAGAAAGCCCAGCTGTTCCACCTAATCATTCATCAGTTGACTCATCTATCAAGTAGTGTACACTCGTCTAATCAAACACGTTATAGAGCGGCAAGCACCTCTCTCTCACCTGACACCTCAATTATCCTAACCTCTTATTACTCAAAGTAAACATCATAAAATCCCACTTTAAAGACGGTGAGAGAAATTAGAATTTTACCTAATATTTAGAACGATGATGTATTAAATTATTGTTTTTGCTGTCAGTTCTTGTTCCTGGTGCTCTGGCTTTGGCTCTTTGAAGTCAGTCAATAGTGTTGTTTTATGTGGTCATGGGGTGTTCTCATATTGCCTTCCTACAGTATTCAGCTTCACTTAAATATATAGCCAACACTGTAATTTTTTACAAGTGCAGGCACAATTTGCTTTAAATACAGTATCAACACTTCAAATCACTAGGAAAACCATCTCATATAGAATATTATCTTTTAATATTCTGTAAAAAAAGAAGAAGAAAGAAACTCAGAATACCAACTATCGCTTCACTCCTGGACTGGCATGGTATCATTAAAGTTGTATAATCATAGATTTTGTAAACGAAACGACCCACTGTTGAGCCAGAATACCATTTACAATGTATTTAATTTAGGCCCCGCCAGCCTCTAGGTTTGAAAGTGTGTCTCAAAATCATGGTATCTTCTTTCCAAATATCCCAGACTTTGGTCTGATGCCAGGAACTAGTGGAAGTGCCTGAGAGTAGATAAACAAACAAGACAAACAAACAGAATGACTGCGCGTGTGCTACGCCGTATATCACCTTACACACTGAGTAGGGTTCATCTGGTGATATACTTGTTCTAGACACTAAAACATGTGCATATATGTTGCAGAGATTGATGCAGTAGATTTAACTTTACAGATTATTGTGTATTTTTTGCAACCAAGTATGCAACGAAAATAGAAACTGAATGTATATTATGGTGCTGACAACGTTAATAATGGTCACTACAGTGACTTCTTTATTTCAAATTGATTAGACAGGACTGACACATCCATTTTCATTGCACATATTTCTTCCAGATATGAAAGACAGTATTTTGGAGCAAAATCGAAGCTTTAAGGATAAAATGGAAAATGGAGTCCACTCTTACATGGGCCATTGTCTTGTGGCCTTATTAGCTGGTAAGGATGTAGGTAAGCTGAATGAGAGCAGGCACCAATGCTAGCCAGCTTTAGAGCATGAGTACTCTCTGTCTCTCTCGCACCATTATGGTGTTGTGTAGTGTTATAAGAACAGGATGGTTCTCAAGGCGCTTGCCTTTCACTCCACGGAAGGTGTGGAAACAGAAGGAAGCAGCTGGGCATCAGCAAACTGGGGCCCATTGACCTTTCAACCTCACTGTCCAACGTTCCTCTCCTCTCCACAAGAAAAGGCCTTTGGAATTCCGGAGAGATTAGCCCTCACATCTCTCTGTTGGTGTGAAACGACAGACCTTCTGATCAATTCCAGAACAAACAATATCACGTATGGCATAGGTAATCATATATCCCATGTATCTTTCGATATTCTTATTTTTAGGTGTATTGGAATGCTAAATGACAGATGGAATTGAATATAATGATACAAAAATATATATAAATCCACAAAAGTATATTTGATTTACAGGAATGTTACATCATCTTTCACACCTGTGAGGTATGTTGCATTGCTAATACCTTATCTAATTTCAGTGAATACTCTCCACTAGAGCAAGAATGTTGCAGAGTACGCCTAATATTTTGGTTGGAATGCACAATCAGTGAGCCATGCATTCGGTTTGGATCCTCTTTTCTGGTTAAATTAGCACCCTACTGTACCTTGCTTCCAGAATGGAGTGAACTGTAACTGGAAACCTGTCTGGCTGGAGGATGTGAACTTCCACGATGAGACAGGGGAAAGAAATGAGTGGCAATTTGGAAAATGATTGCTTGAGATTGCCCCAAAGCTATAGGGTTGTATTTTCATGTTCCTATCTTCAACATGTTTCCTGGTGTGAGTTTATGGCTGGAGCTTAATTTGAAGCTATGCATGTTTGCTCACTGTGACAAATTAAATAAAATGTCTCATGACTATTTACCACATACTGTATGTCACCCACTTGAGAGAGAGAGAGAGAGAGATAGAGAGGGAGAGAGAGAGAGAGAGAGAGAGAGAGAGAGAGAGAGAGAGAGAGAGAGAGAGAGAGAGAGAGAGAGAGAGAGAGAGAGAGAGAGAGAGAGAGAGAGAGAGAGAGAGAGAAGATAGATAGATAGATAGATAGTGATTGAGACAGATATAAGACTTTGCTTTAAATGGAAACAGTGTAATGCATTTCAAGAGAAGAGAACCTTTTTCTGTAAAGATGCAACCTTTCACTTTGAGGGAAAAGTGATCTCCTGGAAAATACTTTAGTGCCTCCATTGTTAAAACATGAAACTTACTTTTAAATTATATTTTCATGTCAATGCAAAATCTAATTTTCTTTAAAATGAAAAGAACTTTCCTATCATTCCCAATTGTAAAATGTTACCAACCAAATTAGCTCCAAGGCTGTGTTATGGTGTAAACTACATTTCCCACAATGCTCTTCTTACTGCAATGTTGAAGTCTGACCTAAAAAGATGCTTCCTGGAGTTAGTCAGCATCTTCCCTTAACTGTAGCCACAGACAGTGCTGGCACTACACTTACCCCCCAGCTACCCAGTCAAGGCCCTTTGTGATATAACCCTATGGTCCCACACCACAATGCCACTATTTTAAGAAAATTATATATTTTCACTGGAAAATACAGTGAAATGCACTCAAGTTGACATGTCTGTCTTTTCTGATTTAGTTCAGAAGCACGGGAGTTTTTTCAAGTTTTCATTGGTAACAGCGTAGCTTGCCTTCCTTAATTTTAAATTATAGATAAAATATTTATGAGGGACATAAAATAGGGTTTTCAACAAAGTGGTGAGTCCTGAAAGAGCAAATCAGTTTTCTAGATGTTCTGAGACTCGTTCAAATATATATATTTTTACATTTACTTTTTCGTGTTGAGATTTGAATAGGCATTCATTCCAAGCATTGTGTACACTAATAGGATTCATGTATTATACATTGTAGATGACATTGCATCACATTATGTATCTCTCCATTTCTCTCTCTCTCCCTTGCGCTCTGTTTACCTAACAAATATGTGAATCTTGTGAGAGAAACAAGAGTGCAGCATAGTTAGTGCTGTGGTTTATCCTTGCTGTGTGGCATTTCTTGCATTCCTTGTTCAATTTTAATCTGCTTTGGATTTTGTTCTACATGGAAGTAGAAGGAAACAATGCAGTATTAGCTGGTAGGGTCAGCTCCACAGTTTGTTTACCGTGCCAACTCCAGGGATTTAAACAACTGGTTGAAATAACCAACATGTTGCACTCTCTGTTGTCTAAAAGAGTTCTCAAGTTTTTTTGAAACTCAAATATGCTTCAGTTTTTGGACTGGACAGATAGATGGACATACAGACAGACAGACGGACAGACAGAGACAGAGTTCAACTTGACACTTGTGCAGAAACACATGCATCTAAATCCTTGGTTATCAAAGTCTTATTTAAAGAGGTAGCTACTGTTCATGTATGGGAAAGTATTGTATCATTCATTGATTATCTGTCAAATGAAGTTGTCAGGGTACGAGGGTTAAATATTTAGAACTATTGTATTTACAATGACATGTTTCCCCAGCGTTTGGCTACAGCCTCAATGAAGAAAGCCCTAATCTTCTACTGAGGAACTGGGCCCCATTCATGATTTTCCCATGTTGCAATTTACTCACTGAATTAGACCTCAACGGAAAAAACGTGTTTCAATCCCAATTATCATTTGGCAAGGAGGAAAGGAAGGGTTGAACTGGTGAAGGGGGAGGGGTTGGGACTGGGGTGGGCTACTTAAGCCTTTTTTGTGCCTTGTTTCCCCTGTTCCTCTCCTTGAGAGAGTAATGTGTTTCCCAACACAAAAGGAGGATCTCCAGAGATATGCCAAGAGTCTGGAGAGTGTGTTTGCTGGACCTGTGAAGAGACCCCTTTAGGAGGCTTCTGGAACAATAGAGTACAGGCACAGGCAGCAGTTTACTTTGTCCACGCCAGGCATTTCACACGCACCCTCGGCAACAGGCGGTCGGAACTAAGGTGACAACATTAGTTGAGTTATTGAAAAGTTTTGTCTATTTTTTTCATCCCAATGCCCTTTTTCATCTTTGTTGCCCAATCAGAGCAATGATGGTCAAGGGAGTTTTGTTTGACCAATAATCTTTTCGTTCTGTTATTAACTAATTATCTGCCAATTTTAGCTGTAAGGGGTTGCTTGCTCCTTCCCTCATTCACACTTAGACCTACATTTTTTTTTTTATGTAGATAATTTCAGGAGAATTTGCATGAGAAGTACACCTCAGAGTTCCATTTTCCTCACCCAAACATAGTACAGCAATAATCCAAAAGAACCACGTAGCAAAATATGAAAAACCTTTCAATCACCAGGCAAAGCCACAGGAATTTTCCTGAATCATTCCACAAAGAAAGAAAGAGGGGTTTCCTTGAGTGAGTGATGTCACATCTGGAAACCCTGAATCATTACATATTCAACATATGTATGGTGTCACATGAAATAATTATGTGTCAGGGTTTGGCTCCCTTAAATATTTATTATGTTCACTAGTACAGTGAACAGTAGGCTATAGCATAGTGTCTGTTTTTTTATATACTGTCAGCACTATGCACTGTCAGCTTATCAATGCAGAAGCTGTAGAATTTGTATCTACAGTATGTGTCCGTGTTTGTTGCATTTATCCATACATACATAAAGCACCTTAGATGTCATGCAAGTGTCCCCGCTAAATACAATTGTGAAATATCTTGCATACTCCTGTAGTGTTTTGATGCCAAATTTGTGGCATAGAAATCAAATACATTCTGTATACCATGTATTTGTGATAATATACCTTTTGTCTATGTATTTATCTTTGAATCTATGTGTCTATGTATAGATCTATCATCTATCTGTCAGTCCATCCATCCATACATCCATACATCCACCTATCTCTCACTGTGGCACAGTGGCATCAGATCAGCGTGAGCAGCAGCAGTAAGGGAGAACCCCCTCGGCCTCCATCACGGCTGGCTTTTCCCATCTCATCTCTCATCTCCTCTCCCTGCCTTTTCCATTTGGCCTGACACATTGTTACAGTAATATCTCAATGCCGAGCTTGAGACAGCGGTTGCTATAGCAATTGCCAGTTCTGAGGAGGGCTGGGGCTAACTCCTGATTAGAGAAAATGGTACCTTGTGGAAAATTTCTGCCTCTACTGTAACAGGTTAAGCTGTTGGCAGTCTGAAATTGCCTTTTCATTGTTATTTTCTCCTTCTGTGGCATGTCTGTTGCTACCGCTTTACAGTCGTGAACGATGAGAAAATAAATTACGTTGAAATGAAAAGAAATAAGAGCATGTGCCTCTGTGGTGTATAGATTTGTTTAACAAATATATTTTAGTATGTCAAAATGTGTTGCGTTATGTTACTTTAACAATAGAAAGGACAAAGTATTGAGATGGTTAGATGTTGGGGTACAGTATTTGCCTTATTGATGTGTCTAGGTTCTTGCTTTTCATCTTCAAGGGAGACAGAATATAAGTATCTGTCTACAACTGTTCTATTAAAAGAAGTTATGTTGCAGTCAGTCCTTGGTTCAGGCAGGCCTGCTTCAAAAATCGCTGGTTTTTAAATAGAAACACTCTCCCTGGTGGGAGTGCTACCTTGGTTAAATAAAGGAATTCAATTATTCAGAAGCGTTGGTCTTCTAATGGCATCTACCTTCATTAACCTGTATTGCTTTGTCAGTACAAAGCTGCACGATAAATAAAACATTACAGTAAAACCTTGCTCATCTTTTCTGTGTAAAGCTACATTTCTTGAAATTGTCACCTGATTGTATCATTCATTTACATGAGAGGAGAAAGTCATGTCTAAGGCATATTTTAGACAGTCTGTATTTGTCAGTATTTTTATGGGTTAAAAAGATTTGCTAAATAAAAGATGAATTCCTCTTCAGGGCACTTTACTAAGATGTTGCTGGAAACATCACTTTGCTGTCAGATCAAATAGAAAGTCAATTTTGCCACACTGTCATGCCAGACATGATAAAAAATCCAGTTTCATTGGTACAGTTGAAAACTACCCCCTATAGTTACTTATCAATAGGGTGGCATGAGTGTAAGGTTGAGCAGATTGACATTTATTCAGATACAACTGTTCTTTTCAGATACATTAACAATGTGTCATAACCTAAAAGTGCATAAGATGTCACTTCTTAATGTTATGCATACATCGCTGTTCCGCACATGCTCTGTTTGACATAGCAAAAATGCTTCTTGTCATTCAAGATCATATTAAGGGAAGATGTTGGCCTTCAATGCAATCCCTTTATGTAGCATTGTTGCATTCAGTAAGAAGGAATGTCTGCTACAGTAGGCTGGTCTGGGAACAGCTATGATTCTCCTCCAGTCAGTTCTCTGTTGAATCTACAGGCACCACAACAGTTTAATCATTTACACTGAGACACAGTCATTTGTTTTCATGACAAACTGCTCAGAGTAATCATACACACCTTTACATCAATCATTTTGAATCCTCATAAATGCTTTGTTCGCTTGAAGACCCTGGTAACGATGGCAACGGCAACTTCAGCAAACCCAGACTGCTGATATTTTATCATGTTAAACATCGTTAATGTTAAACATTAATTTGACACAGTTAGACAGGAATTTCAGGGATATTCTAATTGCATGTTGTCATCATAGTAGAGTCATCCCATGTAAACCCCAACCCAGGTAGACACAGATCTTTTAAATGGGAACTACATTATCAAGAACGTGAGCTGGGTAAATTAGACACATTTCCAGGATTTTCTGGATTTCATCAGCAACCCACAAATGCCAGCTGGCACATTACTCATCACTCCACAGTAGGGTTAGCTGTGGCAGTGATCCTTGGTTCCTAGTGGGCTCCGGACATCATTCAGGTGGTCAAAACACATTTGTTTATGGATTAGGTGAGATACTGTCTAGTGCACAATATTCAAAAGACGAGTAAGCTTTGTGCAAGAATGGCTCCTGATTTGTTGATAGTATCTCAGCATTGCTCTCAATGGACACTAGTGTGACTACATTGTACTTCATGTGTTCTACTGTGATACTGCCTTTGAACTAAAGCATTATGGGTATTTACTTTTTTTTTACATTCTGTTGCTCTCTGTCAACGGGTGGCTTTTTGTTTCTGATCCCTAAATTACTGGTCTCTCTGTGAGACCGTCTATGGGATGTGGAATCAACATACTTTTGTTCCCAGGTGATCTCCATTTGAATCAAGAGGACCATTACAATGGTGCCGTGACAGCTTGACACTTCAGTACTTATAGAGGTAGTACTCGCCTTTTGTAGCTCCCAAAGTTCATGAGGTGACGTGTTTTAATACCCAAACAAATGGTGTGAGCGATCACATGACATTTCTTCACTGAGCATGTGCGAGAGGAGCTGGTGTGGAAGAGCTTGTGAAATATTCTGATATAAGCTTCTGTGCCAGACCAGACCACATCATTAGCTTTTGACCTAAATTTCTCCCCCAGTGTTTGCGTGTAGGGCACAGGTCAGTTCCTTTGGGATTATGCTTTGCCACTTCAAGGCACACCTTTTTTTTCAAGCAGAACTGCGACTTTAAAGAAGAGCAAGGCCTGAATTGTATCAGTGTTTACCAAACAAAAATTAATCTCTCTTTTCACAACTAACAGCTGTTTTTGGTGTGTTGACGGCGATGTCGTGATGAAGGTGTTTTGGTATGACAGGTTCCCATAGATGATAAGTTAGAACATAACTCTGATTGGAAAGCATCCTGTGGGGATGTGGACAGGCGTATCTGTATAATTATGGCCATACTTGTTGACTGGTACCATGTCTGTTAAATCCTGTTTCACCTGATATCTGAAGTTTTTACTTCAGGCAGAGCTATAGATACGGTCTTGACCCTATTTGCTTTTCAGGATGAGTGACCACAAGGGAAATTTACCTAGCTTTATGGTCATGAGTGTGCCAGTGCATACACTGTAAAGGAACCTTACTTATTGCAAAGTGGGAAATATAACAAAATATTCCCCTAAGTAAAGAAACATAATGTACATTAAGTCAAAGTTACCCAAAATAAAGACATAATTGTCATTAGTGAGGTTGATCAATCATCAGTGACTGATATTATGCATCAACACATCAGTTAAACAGCATGTAACTGTCTCATACAAAAATCCTTTCATGGTGGTTTATGTCTGTAGGTCTGAGTTTAAACAAAAAGCTCTTTTAGATTTACTGTGATGTGGTCTGCATAAAGATTGATCATTTTGAGAGTTCTATGTGTAATGTAATCTATCTAATGTCTCATGTAACCCATCTAGGTTATCGATACAATCAACATCAAAAAAGAAAATTCACTCCTCTGACAACGGATCACTTCTTAGAAAACTGGGAAAAGCCCAAGCTACGGAGAGGGCTTGTGAAGGTGGGGCCACAGAATGGTATGTCTGGCAGGATTCACAAGTCTACTTATCCAAGGAGTTCTCACCCTCAGTATATAGAGGATTTCTGTGGTAAAAAAGACAAAGTAATTTGCCCATCTTTTGTATCAAATCCCACAAGAGCTACTCAGTCCTTGATTTCTTTATCACTCGGACTTACTCTAATCCCTCTCTAAGAGTGAAGTTGGCCCCCATCAGGTCTCTATCCCTGGGTGTCAAAAAACCTCAATGTGTGTGTGTGTTGGGAGGGTCAGGGAATCCTGTGTTTAGGTGTGTGCGTGGGTCTGTGTGTGTGTGTGTGGAGATGTTGCGTGTTTGCCATGGTCCCCGAGACTCCGCAAGACTGTTTTGATTTCCCACTTCACGAGAGAAGGTGGGAGTAATCCCTTCAGGACTCTCCCCTCGAGAGTTCTTTAGCCGCCATAAGCCACGCATTCAACAGGCAAACCCCAACATGGGGTTCTATAGAGCCAGGCTGGTATTACGGGATGATTGGGGAGGGGGGTAGAGCTTAATCTGCCCTGGTGGCTAACCTCTCCCTAAAAGAGGACCAGCAGGTAAGCAAGCTGTGTGATTGGCTGACTGGCATCCTTATGACCATGTGTCCTGCCACCCCTGACTCTATCCTTATGTATTGAAAAACACAGCGTCAATTTAGTCAGTGTTATTGGTCTATGAAGAAGTAACCCTTACCCTAAGGGCTTTATTATTAGTGAATAGACATTTAGCAACCAGACAGTCAACAATGTGGTAAAACAATAATTTATACTCTGCTTTATCGTGTTAACGCTTTGCAAACACCACAGGCCTAACCTAATTCTAGGTATTCCAAAAAAAAAAAAACGTGCAATATTGAATGATTCCTACATCAACATCACAGGGGTTAGCTAATGCTTTTTGTCATCATTGTCAATTTGTCCTGTCATTCAGTCAAATCCAGATCAACTCTTAAGTCTCTCTTTAAAGTGGTTAATTCGAAATGTATGCTTTGTAATAATCTGAATGCAAGCTAGATAACATTGGCAATGAATTCCGCAGCATGAATGCATGAGCATGTCTTCCTTTTCCCCTCCAAACATTCATGTCACGTTGCACACACTGGTGGATTATGGGCTAGTTTAAAGAGTTTTAAAATTGGTTCCTTTTGTGTGTCATCAAGTCTGAGCGGCATTCCATAAAAATGAACCACTGAAAAGCAGACGTCTTGTCACAGCACCTCTCTTCATCTCACTCTGCTCTTCTCAAGGTCTCTCATCTCCCTCCTACTGTCTGAATAGCTGGCACTGACGGCCCCACTCTGATTGCAGGCTAGTCGATAGGTGTTACCATGGAAATGGCGACTAGGTCACTCTCTTTGTATGCATCCTCTTTTGCAGACCAAGTCCTGTCTGCATGACATTTCCCACTGTTGTTGGATGTCAGATTGTGGACTTTCAGATTCAGATAATGACAAATTTAACCAGGACGACAGGAAATATTCCTTTAGACACCTGGGCCAGACATTTTGGATTAGGATTGGATTTTGAGTGGAATACAACTTTAAATCTGGCCTGTGAGTAGTCCTTTTGGCAGTTATTGAACACATTCATTGCCTCAAGCTTTGCTGGTTCGTGGACATAATCCCTGTATTAATCATTTGCATTCCAGACCGGGCCAATGTTTACCTCAGGTCTATGCTATGCGTCACAAAGACAGCCACTAAAGACACAAAAACATGTTACTGTTGACTGCCTTAAGTCATTGTCGACCAAGCTTAACATTATCTTACATTTTGAATGCCCCGTTTGAAGTTGACTGTGGGAGAAAAACACTGAGGGACAATTATCTTGTATGTCCTCAAGAGGCCTAGTGTTTCAGGTGGACAGGTTCAGCGCAAGAGATCAGAGAAGTCGAGTAGGCTTCGCACATACAGAGTTACAAGTGAGAGCTCTGTAGATTGCGGGTACACCGACCATCTGAATTTGCAGGATACAAACACGTGACAAAACAGCCAACGTGTCCCGTCTGAACAGCGTTCTGCTGCACCCGTCAGTCGACGTTCTCAAACGAAGCCCCCTTTCGCTGTTTCGCAAGCTAAGATGAGATCTTAAGCCCTCGCAGAAGATGAATGCGGAGTGGTAAATTAATTTGAGGTATTTTCTTTTGTGCGCTTACAAAAGCCACCAGGTTTGTACTGGTTTCCATAGCTGATGACAGATCATCGGGCTGCGGTGTTTGCCCAGGTGTCAGGCCTCCAAACCCTGACAGCTGAGGTTTGTCCAGGTCCTCAACTTGTATGTCTGTAGATTTCTATGCGCTAATTGTATGGATTACCTTATTCAATAACTCTAAAATGAAAAAATGACCAAAACAAAAAGGTTAACATGTCTAAGCATGTGTCTCAAACTGCCAAACACTTTGAAGTTTTTCAAAAACCCTCTGCAGGACAAATAACAACCTAAATCTAATCCAGTTAACCAAATTCTGAGTCGAAAATTTGATTTTTTATGAAAGCTTGTTACCCCAACCTCAAACAATCTTATGCTTGACTGTATCCTGTTTAGGTTTCGTGCCCATGCTTTTACTAGCATAGTTATTCTGCCTTCCCAAACAGCATAAATCATCATGCACAGCATTTACTCACTCAATATGATTACATTGTATTGCTCTGGAATGAAGTGTATAATTGCACAGTTGTATAAAAAAACAACCCTTGAGGCATTTGGCAAAAAGTTTTAGCTAGTGGTGAGGAATTTCTTATAAGATAAATATAGACAGCAAAGTATACCAGCAGGTAATTGCAAGTTCAACTAATTTGAAAGCTGCGTCCTAATGGAGGTCAAGTTGAAGCAGTCAGGTTAAAGTTAAGATGCAATGTGTCAGGTGCAGAGGTTGTCCCTGGTGTGATCCTGTCAATCAGGTAGCTTGTTATGTTTGTGTGGGGGTAGAGTGATCACATTGATGCTGGCAGGTAGAGTATGGCTGGATCTATAAATGACCTTTCATAGCTAAAGTAAGCCTTAACGCTAAGCCAATACCGTGTAGCGTAAGCCCAATTGTTCATGGTTACACTAAAATCATCCATCAAACATTATGAACTCAGGATCAGCACGTAGAGGGTCAACATTGATTTTAGAATTAAGGAATGGGTTACCCTGAAGATTAACACACATTGCACAACTGTTTAGTAACATTACTAACTCAAACCCTATAATTTCTAGCTAAATGCTCCTGTAACAGGTGTTGTTGCGTTGCAAGTCAACATCACTTCCTACCGATTTGCCCACTGCTTGGTTCAAATGTGTCCTCGTACTTACAATAGCAACGACCATCTCCCATGAATACCTCTTCAACCAGCTATGCCATGTAAAGCTGGCACTTTGATGGTGTGGATGGTCGTTACTGAGGAGTGAGTTTAATCAAGACAACTTGGTTACACACCCGTGTATACCCATACTAATGTGCTGTCAAAGTAAACAAAAATAACACATTTTACAGAACCCTAACAGTTTCCATCCGTTAGGGGTCTTGGATAGGCTTTGAATAATTTTTGTGCTCATGTTCAAGGAAAGTAATGGTGCCTTAAATCCACTTAGACATTGCCAGGTCTGAAGAAGTGTCGTCTACATTGCTCCCACCTTTATTTCAGCAATGATGCGTTCAAGCCTTTTCTGAAACCATTCACCTTGGACCTCAGATCCTGTGCTTACATGCTGGGCCGGCAAGTTTATATTTGTCCTTCTCCCCCCTACCCCCTCTTGGAAGTTGATATTGAAAAAAGGAGAATTTGAAAGTTGTAGAAGGACGCAAATAACGTTTTTTCACTTAACTGGCTTGACGGTAGGTACAAAAGAGCGAGAGGGATCTTTCTTTGAATCAGCGTACAATTAGAAGCCTCCGCCACTTCGTTTGGCGGCAGGGTCCAGCCCTGCTACGTTTTGTTTTTTTAAGCCTCCAACATAACAGAGTGTGCCTTGCCGTCAGCACCTTGAGCAAGTAAAAGCACTTCCTTTATGAACTAACCCCCGGCAGATATTTGCTTTTGCGGAGCTCAGCGAGAAGAAAAGAGAAGGGGTTGCAGTGAATAACTTGTAAAACACTGTGTTCCAATGAAAAGCAACCGTAGACATGAAAGAGCACGAGAAATGAATTGAATGTTGTTTTTTTCCCCGACTCTATGAAAAAAAGAAGTCGGAGGGTGTGTGTGGGGGGGGGGGGAACGAGGATCTGAAGCAGTCTTTTCCCAAAGACCTCGCCAGGTGATTCATCACAAAGCTCTGTCAGTGCTTTCCACAACAGAAGGTGAACAATGACAGTGTGATTGCAAAGAGAGAGAAACCTCCTGATTGAAAGATATCATATATGTGAACTCTACTCCCCAAATGAAGTAGATTGCAAAGGGGCGATACAGATGAAAACGCAGTATCTTGACCTTTTGGCACATAAGCGTCAAGAGAAGTGTTTCAGGAGACGTTGTGTAGCGAAAGCTTTCTGAAATAAAGGAATAAAAACAAATTTAACAGCTCCTTAAACGTGAACAGAGAAGCTGGCAGTCAGATTGATGTGAGATGTAGCGAAGGAGCTGTCAGGCTACTGCGTTTCAGAGCTCAGCTGGGGAGTGGAGCTGAACAGACTGTGGACTGTGGCCAGGTCTCTTGATCTCACTCTCATATCAGCTGCTTCAGAGGTACACGCTATGTGCAGAGGAGAGAGAAAATACTTAGCTAGTTATGTAGTTGTGCTGCACTCTGCTTAACATTGACTCCAAGATGGAGGCCTAGATGGATGTTACCTGGAAATGCAATAGGGTCAAGACACAGAATTCTTCAAAATGCTCACTTTGACGTTACAACTGTCACACATATCAACAAATATTGAACCAAAAGTTGACCCAAACTTTACAATGAAAAATTGTAGCATTGATTTGTAATCAGCGTCTAGTCTCAATTGGTCATTAGCATCTATTGGTGAGTTGTCAAGCTAAAGTGAAACTTTGACAAAAAAGGATTGTATTATATTGTTTGTATTAAACTCAATTCAAACATGGGTGGGTGTCAGAATAGTACTGTTCCGTCTGATCAAAAGGCTGGAAGCCTCCAGTATCTAGCTGTAACTGAGGGTCCACACCCCTGAAGGAGAACATGGCAGGAAGGTCCTACCTTAACTCCTGTCGCCCTTCCACAGGCCTCTCCCTCACCTGCCTTTGCCCTAGTTCTCCTCCAGAATGCCATGTGAGAACAGAGTAAACACCAACTGAGATACTATTTACATTCTGGGCCGAGGACTGCTATTACCTTCCCATCAATATCAGTACTTAGAGTCCATGAAGAAGGCAGACAGGTCCCTGGTTTGTAATTTTCACAGTCTCTAATTCTAGGTGAGAAGAAATAATAGTATATGATATTGAACTAAATAGTAATGATACTAAGACATAATTGAAAGTGATAACTAGTAATGCCAACTGGAGATAATCTTCTATTCATCATTTTCGGAAGAATGCCAAACCTTGAGAGAAGTGTTCTTATAAGATTTATGTCCTATGTGAAAAAAAGGTCAAAAGTCACCAGACATTTGTTTTCCCAAGACTGTAATATTTGCTTACCACTGTCTTATAGTGGCCACCCTCATGAGTCATGACTTTAGTAGTTGTGAGTTTCTTGTGGAAGAGTTGTGTTTTCCTAGCCTACCTCTAAGAGTACATAGAGATTCAGACGGTGTAGCCCAGCTCAAACAAAGTATGAAGATATAATGAAGATATTGATCTGTGCACTAGATAGAGCTGCACATTATGATAGATAAGAATATACAGTATCAATATAGTAATGCTAGAATAACATCCATGCAACAAGTTGGATTGCTGTGGTCTTTGTCCAGATGTGTCAACAGACCTGAAATTAGATTACCTTTTTAGATGATTGAATTGATTGCTTTCATGTCACACATTTGAGGAAGAGTTTCCTCAATCCATCAATGGCTGTCGGCAAAAAGACGATCCTTCTCTTAAGTTCACCATGACCTGGGAAAGAAATATGCAGCAGGCTTGGACAAAATCACACAGGAATGTCAGATCGATCCCAAATCTACACGTGCCAATTGACAACAACACAGATAAGACACCGACTGATTTATACAGATGAACATTTTGTGCATTTTTTCTTCTCCGTAAAGGAAATTTGTCCATAGATGTTTTAGCATTGGAGCTGGATTGCATCTAGCAACTTTCTGGCATGACATGTGCCCTCAGGCTTCCATGACTCGTGTGTTAAAATGCTGTCAGTTTATCAATCGGTCCAAATGTTGAGGTTATAAAGAGCCCCAGAGCCAATCAAATGCCAGAGCAGAGCTTAAAAACGATTTATACCATCAGCGAAATACGCTCAGTAGCTTTTAGGCTAAAACCATAACTTGACATGATTTACCATTGGTATTTATTACCAGGGAACTTGGATCTAAGGCACACAGACAGAGATGGAGTTTTTCTAGTGCCAAATTAATTAAATGCTAGCCCTCTTTTGCTGTAATGTAATTAGTCCACGTGCCAGAGAGGGTGTGGAGACTGTTTACCCTCCATACACTCCAAAGGCTTATTATGAAGAAAAAAAATCTGAACTAAATGTTTAACTCAACTTGGGCAAGGCACTTCACCCTACTGGCCTCGGGGGGAATGTCCCTGTACTTACTGTAAGTCGCTCTGGATAAGAGCGTCTGCTAAATGACTAAATGTAAATGTAAATGTCAAGCGTTTTGTTTAACTCAAAACGTCAAACTCAGTATGTTTGAGTCAAATAGTATGATGCTCTTGATAACCAAAAGGATCCACTGCATGATATTATTTTCATATACTGTATGTACTGTATACTGTAAACGGCCAATCACATATCAAGAACATCTTGTACTGAAAAACAATTTGTGTACGGCAACCTTTCCCTCCACAATATTCAGTGATTCGGCAGAAGCCTGGCATTAATTATTGAGCCGTGTTTCTGAAGGAACTAATGGCTCTTTTCCCCCCAGACAGATGTGTGCATATAGCAAAGATAGTGAAAAAAAAGATGTTACTATGTTACGATGAAGTATTTGTGCGTGTGTATTTGTTTATGTGTGTGTGTTTCTGTGTGTAATTGCCTCTTCCTGCACCCCTGGTCCTGTCATTCCCGCAATGGAGTGCAGAGTCATTGAAAGCTTCTTAACTGCCCCCCCTCCACACACACAAACACACACACGCACACATACACACACAAACACACACACACATACATCTCCACTCCACATCCTCCACCTCACCCGATTCTCCACTAGTACCCCGAGATGCCCCCCCTGTGTACGATTGAAAAGAAGCTCCGACAGGGTAAAAAGGGCACCATGGCTGCCAAATTAGCGCCACATTCAAAAACATCTGAAAAGCTGCTGGGAGTCCACAATGGAGACTGAGCATCAACAGCTTAATCATCCTGTGTGTGTATCTGCGTGTATACGTGTGTGTGTGTGTGTTCTCCCTCCTCCTTATTCTGTCAGGCTACAACGCCAAAAGACACCAAAGAGAGCACTGGTTCTCTCTTCCCCTCCATGTCTCTCTCAACAGTAGTGATGATGTAATAGCTAGATGTCTATCTCTAACCCAACAAGCCCTCAACATCATCCCTGATCGAGGAGGATTACATCATCGGAACATCCAGTTGAAAGCGACACAGAAGCAGAGGTAGGAGTCGATTCACACTGCGTGCAGGTGGGATGCTGGGTTTCAATGAGACAGCCCGGCAGGAGATCCTTGAAGGACATTCCTTCATGGGAGTTGGAGGTAAGTGTCCGGGTGTCTGGCTAGAGACAGAGGAGAGACCAAGCCCAAGAGCTGTAACCTGGGGTAGCTGGAGGGGCTCTGCCGTAGAACTGGTGTGGAGGGATGTGGATCTGTAAAAGAGAACCACATTGGGCCATATTTATGAGACTGCAGCTGGTGCTGTGGATTGAGAAACGTTCACCTGTGTCCTGTCCCTCTCCTCATTCCTCTTCATGTTCCCTGCCTCAACCGATCTGGATCTTCTCCACCACCATCAAAGAGAGTTCGTGAGAGACAGAAACGGAGTGAGTGATACTGTAGAAAGAGAGAGACAGTGTGAGAGAGAGAGAGAGAGAGAGAGAGAGAGAGAGAGAGAGAGAGAGAGGGGCATAACTCTTGTCACACGTTTGATGGAGGAAGTTTGTCAAGGAGCTTGAAACTGTCTCTGCAGTCCTTGCATGGAGTGACAACCTGGCACAGGTACAAGATTAAAGCCCTGGTTCCCCTCGTTCGACAGAGGGAGGTGGGAGGAGGAGGGGAGAAGGGGAGAAGGGAGGAGAACGGAGGGAGGAATGAGGAATGCAGTGCCTGCAGAGAATGGTTGCAGCTTCCCACCTGCCTGCACACTGTTGCCTTAACATCATGCAGGAAGTATCTTCTCACCTCATTACAAGTTGGACAGAACACCTCAATGGAACAGTAAACTACAGAACTTGGAAAAAGCAAAAATGCATACCTTTGCGTTACTTTGGGATCTTAACCTAAGGGGTAAAATTATATTGTGATACATGGGGATATTTATTAAAAAAAATAAAAGATCTTCCCCTTTAAACAGGTTTAGTTGATTGACTTTTTATCAGAATAAGCAATAATGACTCATAAAAAACATGACCTAAGATATAAACCACAAAGTTGGGATATTCAGAAGTGCTTACTGACGTTTTTCCGAATGCAAAAATGCTTTGCCAATGATTCTTTTTTATGATTAATATAATTTAATTAACTTTACCCCCTATCAGACTGTGCCATAGTGAGTTCAGTAGAGCCATTGTGAAGACAACTCAAACCAAAAAAAGGCATTTTAGAGTGGTTGGCTCCAAACAGGCTGGCATCGATGGCCTCATGACACAATCTGAGTAATCACTCTTCCTCTAAGCAATTAGAGGTTATGTTCATTAAAGAGTTGAGAAATCAATCATAATAGGATTCTGAGGGTTCCTCCAGACGCGATCAACTAATGTTGAACAATAAATACAACTTTAAAAGAAATCCATATAACTTTAAGCAGTTTTTACATTGCCACAGAGTTGCAGTAGATAGTTTGATAGTTTGAGTGTGTCTGTAGAGCATCAGAAAGGGTTGTGTAATATTTTCATTTGGTAACCAAACATAAACATACAGTAAACAACCACGTGCCCAAGACTTAAAATTATTAAGCTGGTTTTAAATGACTTCAGAAACACATCCTGTCTTCAAAGTCGCTAAGCAGAGAACATGAAAAGGGAGACATGGTCTTCTACGTCAGACTTCAGAAGGTCTCTTCATCTCCAGCTTCATTTAGCTAGCCACAAGAAAGTGTTTCTGATTGTGTACAGGAGGCACTCCTTTAATTCCTCCTGATACCTGCGCATTAGGCTAGCTCCATTCCCCAGGAACAACACATCAACTGGAGATCAAAAATAAACCAAGAATAGCTTACGAAGGCCGACAAAGTAAAAACAATGAGAGGTTGGGAAATTGTATCGCACAGGAATATTTTGTGGTCACATTGCAAGTGGACAACAGTATTTCTTATTTCTCACAAATGTTTTTATTGTTTGCAGTATAGTACGAAACATTAGCCCTGAGATGGCCACACTTGATCTGGAAACATGCTGTCATATTGCTGCTTGACTGCAGTCCCAGTTCTGTCACGGTATCCCGACGTCCTCAAACCCCACCACCTACACAGCTTTTGTTGTTTTGTAACATTCGATACATACATATACTACATACATATTTAAAACTAAAAGCACATACAAGACATGTAGCATTTATCCACAGCAAACACGTGTCATTGATACCACTAATCAATGAAACTTGAGCTGGAATAATGTTTTTTTATTATTATTATTATTTTATAAATGCTGGTATTGTAAATCACAGAATACAGGCATTTGAAGGATCTTGTCACACATACAACCATAATAAATTCTTACAATACAACTGAAATTTTTCAGCAAAACATGCAAATGGACATGGGACCACAAGAAAGGGTCAGCAGCACATTGTCTGACTAGCACAGTAAATTGATCACTCTGTGGTGAGGGAATAACTAGGATACCTCATTTAGTTTTCTTTGGATTGTACAGAGAGGGTCATTGTTTAGTTGGAAATACAAGAAACGTAGTTTCCAAGATCTATTTCAACACTGAACACCTCTGAACAGACAGGTAAACAAGTCTGGTCCTGCAACTGGCCTCAAACGACCAAAAAATATATACCGAAATTGTGAAGGGGCAAAAATAAAAATGTGCTGCCACTCTGATAACTCCAGACAGTGTTTAACCGCACAGGTATAATTAATACGCTATTTCTAAGCTCTCGTCTTTTAAGAGGCAGATGCAGGATAGATGGCCTCAGATTTGAAAACCACATGTGAGGAAGGCAGCATGGAACTAAAGTATCGTGTTTACCCCTTCATAACATGGATGGTAATCCCCCCTCTGCACAATCACACACACAAGCTCTCTCTCTCTCTCTCTCTCTCTCTCTCTCTCTCTCTCTCTCTCTCTCTCTCTCTCTCTCTCTCTCTCTCTCTCTCTCTCTCTCTCTCTCTCTCACACACACACACACACACATACGCTAACTAGCAATTAAATCCAGTTAGAGATTACGTGCGCTGGGTCGTTGCATCCTCATCTTCACAGGAGCCTCCAGAGTACAGTTGTTCTGATAATGAGTAGAGTCTGTAATGTTTCATCCATTCATTTTGATAAAGTGCTTTTCACCTTTTAGCTTTAATTATCTCCAGACATGGCAGACCTGTGTGCGTGTGTGCTTGTTTGTGTGTGTGTGTGTGTGTGTGTGTGTGTGCGTGCGTGCGTGCGGCACAACGGGAAGCTTGCGGGAAGGTGTGTTCCGCAGGACAGTTACAAAGGAAAACAACTGAAGAGAACGTCAATCTTGATGCCCTTTTTTCGGTTTTCTTTTCCCCCTGCAGATAGCTGCTGTTGACTGAAAAGGCCCAGGTTCATAACAGACCATGTCTGCTAGCAACAGCTTAGCTGCTCCGGTGAGGCGTCCGTCTGCACGTCTTTTGGGAGCGTCATGAAAGGAGATGACTAAAGAAGGCTCTCTGAGGAGGCAGGGAAAAATGTTTATTTTGATGACCCCGCTTGACACTTGGCGAGGGTTCGAACGTAACAAAAACATGCTACTCCAGGGGTTGACTTTCAGGGAATGAAGCATAGATGATGCAGGCTGTGCTATGATTCTGCCAGGACTCCATTTTGACACAATGATGTACATGTGTAATGGGGGATCACTCATGCACTATCCTATTTTAATGACGTTGACATTCAGGTGGAGAATAGTGGAAGAAATCCACATGACCCAACAATAATGGATGCATTCCAATATTTCCATTGAGAGGTCAACCAGTGTAAGAAACAGCTTGGGGAAGCATTCAGGTGTTTGATATTTTAGCTGTGTCTACCTTATAGGAGCCTGTAAGCATACTTGTTTAGATCCAATGTAAAACATTTAAAGGTATTGCACAGAACACACACACACAAAGCACAAACACACGTACGCACACACACACAAACACACATCTGTGAAACTCCATTCACTGAAAGGGGTACACGTGAGCAAACCAGCACAATTGTTGGGATTGAGAATTTTAATCTTGACTTTTAACAAGCTTTTGACCTTCCCGTGTCTGCAAACCATAATTATAAAGTCCAGGCTCAGGGTTCGATTGACAGAATGCAAAGTCTTGGGCCGCCGCAGCCAGCGAGACCTTTTAAATCACAAGGCTGCATGAGAAATGTTTAATCTAACAAATTGATTCTGTTTCCTCCCCTTTTTTTCATTATTCCTTATGGGTGTTTTGAATACGGGGGTGATGTCATCCTCTCATCCTGTTAGGAGAGTTTGTGGAGCATATATTTCAAGGCTGAAGGAGAGAAACACAACATAACAGTCTCCCCCTCCCCTCTTCAAGCCCAAATCAAATTGTGCCCTTTTCTTCTCAAGCTGTAGTATCACAGAGACGACTTGACGAGCCGTCCTGCTGCATGTTTGTGAGTGTGTGTTTGTAGAAGCCTGTACATTAACAGAGTAACAGAATGCATAGCGGGCCACAGAAGGGTGTATTGTTCTAAATATGAAAATGTGGCAAGTTGAATAAAATGAAAAACTCTCCTTCCCTGGTCGAGGACTGTGCCATTGCGTCTGTCAGGCAGCACTAAATTTAGCGCCTGGCATTTATTTACCTGATGCCCTTGCTGCTGGAGTGTCCTTGATAGACGAAGGCAAACTAGTATGTCACCCTCCAGAACTGCAGCACACTGCCTGGTCCCTCAGGGGCTGGAGGATCTCTCACACACACACACACACACACACACACACACACACACACACACAGGCCCACACACACATACTTATACACACACGCACGCACACATATACACATACAAACTCATGTGCTTGCTCAAAAGACAGTAGCATGCAATTACACACTCACTTGAGCATAACCTGATTGGATTTGATTTGATTTACTGTTGTAACACTACGGTTTTTCCTTGGGAACGATAAAGTACCTATCTGTCTGAGCTTGTTGCATTTAGACACACTTAATGCACCTTAGATCTGAATCCAAGTGTCCCTGCAAAATAAAACAATGCAACACCTTGAATATTCCTGCAGTTTCTTCGTGCCACAATGAATCATATACATTCTGAATAAATTCTCTTTATATATCCGATCACTTTTTCACACACACACACACACACACACACACACACACACACACACACACACACACACACACACACATACACACACCCGCTACGCTTTCCAGTCCCACACCAAACCTTCCCAGATCCCAGTTTCAGCAGGCCTGAATAGACATCTCACTAGGCAGCGAGCTAGGACCCCAGCTCCAGCCCCCGAGCTCAGAACCTGGGCCTGTGTGAACTAGAGAAGGTCAACCTCTCCAGCCCTTGCAGACTTGGCAGTTTGTTGTGTTTATGGTGTTTAAGCGGTATTTGGGGGGGGGGGGGGGGGATTGTGTGGCGTGCCGGTATTTGCACCTTTTTGTGTGACGCGGCGTTGCAGCGTGGAGTGCTACAAGAGCCCTATGGATCAGCGCACCTCTAAAGAGCTCCTGAAACCTGCTCTTGTTCCTCCAGCATTCCAGGTAGATCCGCGCCCGCTCCTTCCTGTCGCTCCCCTTGTGTGGCGCTGACTGACAAGCGTCCGTTCCTCTCAGCCGCGTAGTCAATCTGCTAATTGGTGTCGGAGGGTCGGTCGCTGTTGAAGCGTCCCCGGTCTGTCTTTGCCTAATTTGTCTTTGTCACAGGAGCGGTGAATCCCAAATGGCCACAGGAGTTGGAGAACTCGGTCTGTCCACCCCACCTTCACCGTCCGTCTCGCTTTCCCCCCTTCCAGTCTCTCTGTCTTGCCTTCCGTCATGTCTCTTCTACTATTTTCATCCCATCATGTGTTATGTCAAGTGTTCTGTTTGTTTGCAGGAATAAATACCTTATCACGTTGAAGGGACTTTCATTCTATACATTTGCAACCAACATCCCAGGAGAAGCCTGTTAGGTTTCTGTCAGAAAGTATTATCTGTTCTATAAACATCAGACCTATGTTCCTTTCTGATGTTAAGCCTGGGTTGATATTTCATGTTGAAAATGAAGTCAGTTATTGCGTCCTCTAGCTCACTGTGTAAATCGTCAGCGTCCATGTTGGTGTGTGTGGGGTGCAAGGTGAGGTGGTGGAGGGGTGGGGGGGAGGGGGGCAGGGGAGAAATCTGGATCCTGGAAATAGCTGTCTCCACTTCACCTCCTGATTACCCAATCGGCCTAGCTGCCCAGGAGGGCAATCAGCATCTGATTGGATGTCAGAAGCTTCTTGACATTTCATTGGTCCTGACTGCAACTGCCATTGTGGTCAAGAGCGCAGGAGAAACGATTTTCACAAGAAATGTGAATCATTTCTTTGAATATAAAATTGTCATCTGCCGTGTTCCCTCTAGACTGGCTAGATAGTCATAATAAAAACCTAAAGGAGAAGGTCCATCAGACTCACTCCAATCAAACCCAAATCCATGTATTGGCCCCCTAGTGCCCCCTGTTGGACCCCCTCTTATCTGTTGGTTCTGGTACTGGATACCTTCTCTAAAACAAAGACTGGGCAACACATTAAAAGTTACATTCATTACAATGTAACTGCAAAGCAATACCTATTATAACAACACTGTGGTTATTAATTTAGTAATTTAGTGGTACACGCTCCTACACAAGTGAAACTTGCTATGGGGGAGAAAAGGCTTACCAGGGGTAAGTGGATGTTAGCATTGATCTTATTTTGGTTACACAACCTTCAACTCCCCCTTCGAAACATTCACTTACCCATGTTCGGTAATGTAACCTTACGGTGAAGTGTTGCCAAAGACTGCTCTGTTGTATTACAAGCTGAGAAAGACAGACCAAAACTTGGTACAGTAGCATTGATCAGAAGTTTCATTATGACTGTGAACAGCAAAGGGTAGTGGACAAATGACTCCTCTCTGCCTTTCAAGAAAACAGTCTCACAAAGAAATTGTGAGACTGTTTTCTCTCTCCCTCTCTTTCTCTCACTCCATCTCTGCATCTCCCCCCCTCCCCCTGTCTAGTTGAGATGCTCTGATGAAAGGGAATTATGGGAAAGAGTGAGGGGGGGCAAACCTACCCCCGCCTGCCAGCTCCATCACGCACAAGGACGCCGACCGCAATCCCCACACACTCATCACACCACCATTAGAGTTATTCAGTTGCCCCCCCCCCCCAACCCCAATGCAATCTTCCTTGTATGAGAGAGGGCCACTGCTGCAAAAGACCTTGCTGGGAGCACAGCGGCTTCTTCAGTTCTCTCTGTACCAGCCAACTCAACAAACCTATCTGTGCTGGAGAATTGTATTCATGAACATGAATATTTTAATTGACATGATCGTTTTGAAGCTGCTGAAAATTTGGGATATTACTTTACCATCCGCTGCTAATGATATTAACATCAGATCATAATGTGAACTATTCCCTTCGAAGCATGTTTACCCGAGGTGTCAAAATGACAATTATCATTGCTGCACTTTCTGTTCATTTAAGTCCCCGTAAGCTGTCACATACTGATGATACTATTAAACTGACTTGTTTGTCTTTCAAAAGTCATTTGAAAAGGAAATATAAAACCAGAAAGAAATCAAAAATACCCTGGAATATGATTGAGATCATATTTTCGAGGGCTGAGAGATCAGCAGGGGATGTTCACGTGTGAAATGAGTGCAACTGCCAGTCGGCATGTTTTTCAGAGGAAGTCAAGGTGCTTCTAGTCTCGCATCAAAGATGCTCTGCATGGGATACAAATGGTGTCTGACCCCAGGGGTCACACTCAGTGTTAGTCAGCTGGAATGGCTCCAAACTGAGATCTGATTGGGCAGTCTGAGCATAACTGCTTCCCGTTGGCCTGCTCTGCATCATATGGCACGTTATTTCAACCCTGACTTACCAGGGTGTGTGTTTGACCCTCCATTCCCCCAGACAGACAGACCGAAGGCAGATAGACAAACAGGCAAACAGACACAAAGTCAGGCAGGAAAACAGAAAGGGAGAATACATAAAACAGAGCAGTCTACATCACAACTCTACTGCAACCACTTAACTTTATTAGACAGAGACACACACGTACACACGCACACAGCGCGTACATGTGCACACGCACGCACGCACATTCTTAAGAGCATCACAATCCTCCCACTGTATATCCCATGAATTTTTCAGAAAATGGGAATTCATCGCTTGTCCATTCTCATTGAAAATTGTACAATAAGTGACATGATATTCCCATATGGTTTGAAATATATTGTGTCGGAGACGCATCTATACACATGTACAGGACCCACATTTGTAATTACGGATCCTGAAAGTTTGGAACCTGATGACCAAGAAGCAACCGTTGCCGAATTTCGAACGTTTTAGGATTTTACGAAAAGCTTTCAGGAGACCAAAAATTCAACAAGTTTTTTTGCAGTCCAGTCTGGTGGAGAGCCATCTCTACAATGTAGCACGTGGGTGACCTTTTACACATGTCCTTGTCAGTTTTCAGGGTGCGCTGTAAGCGGAGGATGTGGCAGAGTCTCACGGCTCAGTCCAGAGTCTCATGGCGGAAACGGGCCCCTCTTAGTTTGGTGAGGCAGCCGCCATCGACCCCCAGAACGTTTGTCTGACAGACAACAGCTTCAGGGAAAAAAAAGACAGAACATGGACTCTGAATGTCCATGTTAGAATGAGACTTGTGTGAAACACCCCCGCATATTTCACTGCATCACCACTACAGACACACGTTGGTGTTCGAATGACAAAACGTGCCCAGAAGTCTATTCTCAGATTCAATTCTACCGATTAATATATATTCATCAATATTTCAAGATCTTATTTGAAGACTGAGAGTCGTTTGAATGAGGGTCAGTGACAACAGTTTGTACTGAAGACTTGTCATTATGATGTGCCAGTACAAAGATGGTGCAGCTTTGTGTGCTGTGCTTTCAGCACCCACGGCATGGGAAAGGCCAGACACCGTCTTTCCTCAAACAGGTAGCACCTGTAGAGTCCTCTGTGATCCATCAGCCTCTGATCTCCGCACCTTTATAGACTTAACTACTGACCCCCCCCCCCACACACACACACACACACATACAGTAGTACTGCACAAAGCTTTAAACCATCCGTCCCCTCCCTCTCTCCCTCTCCCTTGCCTGATGAGTCGCGGACCTTCCAGACTTTTCTGAGGCCGTAAAGATAAAGGGCAAGGTGTTTTCCCCAACTGCACAAAGCCAGCTGAGATAAGTGAGTGCACTGCCGTTGACTCCGCTAATGTACCTCACAGATCCGACCTACTGAAGTCCCTCAGAGCCTGCTGTACGGATACACTAGCCCCTCCTCCACACACACACTCCACACACACACTCACACACCTGAAATAATGTTTCGAGTTGTTTTGGGGGGAATTGTTGAAATGTATTTAGTTCCTCACGGCTTGTTTTCAGGGCCGCGACAGGATTACTCCCAGCTTACTGCTCTGTAAGACTCAGCTAGGAGGAGGGTCTCCCGGCTCCCTCCACAGTGATCCTGCCAGAGTGGGAAAGAACCTGCTTGCCTCTGTGAGTGTTTCTGTATATATATGTGTGTGCCTGGGTGTGTTCCCATGCTTGTGTGTGTGTGTTTGTGTGTGTGTGTGTGTGTGTGTGTGTGTGCAGAGACAGGCCTCAGACAACGCTGTGACAGATAACAAGAGAACACAATGACATCAGCTGGAGGAACACAGCAATCGATGGCAGCAGCCCCAGATCAATAGCCACGCTCTCTCGGCCCGAGCCGCTGGAGCTGGCCTTTGTCTGCAGTGCAGACAGACAGACAGACAGACTTTTTTACACACTTAAAGAGGAAGAGAGGGAGTCGTCTCTCTCCAACACTGGAAGGGAGATGGCCGAGTGTGATGATGGATGCACGCCTGTCTGTTCGTCAGTACTGTAAGTGGGCATCCACCCATTCCTCATACTGTATCGCCCTGCCCCAAACAAAGGTCTAAGGAAGAACATGTACAGTCCAACGTCAACAAGTGTCAGACACCCAGACACACACCAGACAATATTTCATCACCCAGTCACTAATCAGGCATCAAAGGAGCTTTTCACTGGTATGAAGGTCAAACCTCATCCACATGCACACCGTCATAGTCTGTCATCCATGGCCTAGCTCATATTGACAACTGCATACCAACCACAAATGATAAAAAAGGGATGAGCACTCAAAGATTGCTATTTGTCTGCAAACAGTCATGTTTTCATGGAGCATCATAAAAGGGTTTGGTTCATTTGAAGTGACTGAAGACACTCAAAGGTCTCAAAATCAGGTTGTGTTTCATGTCTGTGTGTGTATGTTTATGTACAAGAGTGTGTTAAAGTTTGTGCGTGTGTGTTTTAGAGGGGGGGAGAGGGACTGGAAGGTGTGTGTGTGTGTGTGTGTGTAGGGTGGGAGGGTGTAGCGACAGTTCGCTACTATACAAGTTCATCTTCCCCTTCAACACCATCTCCTCATTCAGCTTTCAACTCTTCCCAGCCTGCCTGCCTGCCTGCCTGCCTGCCTGCCTGCCCTTCCACAGACAGCCCCACCACCACACTATTAGTCACTCGCCTCATTACCTGCTCTCTTGCTGTTTTCCGGAAGGGTAAGAACATTAAGAAAACACACACGAGCGAACCCATATTCAGACACACTAACACCCTCAAAATCACGGTTCTCAACTGACAGTCAGTTAGAGGTTGGTCTGTATGCTCACTTTAACATTTGACAGGGCATGTTATAGTATCAGTGTGTGAACTACAATGTCAGCAGGTGTCACATTTTAGCTCTTGACAGCTGATCGATCCTAAGTTTATGGTCGCGGTGTTAGTCTATATCAACTTATACCTTAAGCCACAAAATGCTTATCAAACTATCCCGGGGAAAGGCTGATCACAATATGTTGACAGGAAATCATTAAGTGAAATAGGAAGTAAATAGAAGGAAACAAGTAAGACATTAACCATAAACCTAATAAATAAAGACAGCATGACCAATACTTAAGCTTACACCCAAGTTCATTAGAATGTAAGTGAAAGAGCTGACTTAGCATAGAGGCCTACTTGGCTAACACATTAGCCAAGTTATCATACCACACTGATTCTCAGACATGGAGGTGGTTAGTGTGGTGGGTGCAGGATAGCATGGTAGCCTTCTAAGCCTGGTTTTATTATGCCATTAAGGTGTTTGGTTTTGATTTAGGTGGGAATTATAACCTAGAATGATCTCAGCCCAAAGGTAAATGGCAGGCATTTAGGATGTATTGCAAAGATATTATCAGTGTCCTGGGGTTTCTTAAAAATGCAAATTGAACTGCTCATGTTGAAGCAAAGTTAATGTTGTAAGCCATGCCAGATCTGCATCCAGGCCTCTGTTTTGACAACCTCACAATATAAGGGTCTATATTTAATTTGAGTCATTTAGGGTTTGTTTGAATGAATAGGCGGGGCTTCTCCCCAGACAGGTGTTGTGTCAAAAGTGTGCCTTCCTCTTTCACTGAAACTGGGTAGGTCGTCAAACTAAACTCAGCAACTCAAGAATTCCCTGGATGGTAAAGTATAGGGGAGGAGCTAAAAAATAATGAATTAAATGGTTTTCAGGTAATAAGTCAACAATTGAAAAGAATGTTGTAACATGGCCAAGATGATGGTAGTAATAGACCTGCTCCTTTTCTGTGTGAGCGTGCTGGCTGGTTTTGAAGCCTACCTGCCTGACCATGACTCACCTAGTGGAGCACCCCCCCCACCCCCCCCCCACCCCCCCATCCCACTGCACCAACAAACACACAAACACACCGCTCAGCTTTGGGTTCACCCTGTTCTGCAGTTCAAAGTTTTTTTCCGTCTTGTCTAGCCTTGGCGTTTAATGTTTAAGTATTGGGAGCGGCTGGCAGGGAGCAAATAAAAGTGTCTTTACACACCATGGGGCCACACTGCAGGGTTGTGATTCCACGTACTGTATTGTGAAACTCCCATTGTGCTTCAAGAGCAAAGCCTCGGGACATGTCAATCTGTTAGCTACAGAGTGAGTTCCACCACTCTGTAATGAATGAGACGTTTTGCTTTGGTGCGTGATTCAAAAAACAACAATACGGTGGTTAAAACAGTAATAAGGTAAGAATTAAGAGGACAGTTGGCTGACAGTTGTGCCAGAGTCGTGAACCCTTGACAGGTAAGCATAATGAAGGACCCCACATGCTACTTGAAACCAGAAGAAGTAGAACATCTTCTTGGAGTTCAACAGCAACAAAAATGTCCTCCTCCTACCCCCCAAACCAACAACTACAGAACCCCCTGGCACTAGGTGTGTGTGTGCATGTAAGTGTCTGTGTGTTGGGGTATGAGTATGTGTCAGGGTGTGTGTGCCCACGTGTGTATGCATGATTGTTCTGGAGACCTAATCCATCCGACAGAGTTACAAAACCTTCAGACAGGAGAAGGCATTATTGCAGTCATGAAGGGACTTAGCCAAACAGCCAAAGCCCGGTTCAACCGCACACAGTTCAGTTCGACCTGACTCATGCCTGTATAACACAGCACTGCATGAAATTAGTTGGGATTACAAAGGTATCTTCCACATCTTGCACGTAAACAGGTGAGAACCTTGCTTAGACAAGCTAGTGTATATATGGCAGATATGGGTGGTGTCAGTCAAAGCCTGTATTGGTCTCTCTGATGTGAAGAAAGGATACAGAGGGGGTTTTGGAGATGGGTGGTGTTTATGGCAGGGTGGAGGAGTGATGTTCCCCCCAGGAGAGCCGAGAACTGATGAGTCACACCCCCTCTCAGTCCTCCCTTTGGATTAACCATCACATGCAACAGGCTTCCCACTACGCAACTGGTAAAGCCCATCAAATTCAACAATTCTCCATACTGCTGTGTCACTCTCGAAAGCCAATGAATATGTCATAGAGGAGACCTTGTGATTTTTCTCTGAGCCTTAGTCAGAGACAGAGTTGAGACAGAGCTTATCGAGGCCAGCAACAGGGAAAACCATTGGCTCCGAACATCAACTAAACGTCCGTTCAGCCAGAGTGTACAGAACCTTCTTCCATCTAGCCCATGCATTGGCCTCTGTGCGGCTTGTCTATGACGCTTGACTGTGATGCTTGACTGTGTTCTCTGCAGACCACCCAGAGCCAGCATGGCCTCCCCTTACGGCTCTATTATTCATACGACTTACATTATTCACATTGCTTACCATTTACCATATCACACATTTAGATAGCAGTTTACCAGGAGGCCAGCTGCTCTCCTTATGGGGATGGCTGAGGTAATGTAGCCTGTTGTTCACAGGTAGAGGCTGTGGCTGGTCTATCTCTCTCTCCCTCCCTCGCTCCATCACACTCTCTGTCTCTCTCTCTCTGTGGCTTTGACAGGCTGAGAGAGGCATGTCATGATTTTTTATCTCGCTGCAGTGATACCTAAACCCAGGCCGTGACCTCAGGCCAAACGGCGCCCTAGGTTTTCATAAGGCTCTCTTAGCAGTGGTCATCGCAGTGTTTGTTCTGCAGTGGGCCTTCGCGTCAATGGTTTGCATGCTGACATAATGTCTGTCTCGCACGACGCGAGGATTCCTCTTAACATTCGGGCAAACAGATCCGGATGGACGAATTTCAAGGATTTCAGCAAAGCTACGTAATTTGGATTTGCCTCAGCACTACCACTGTGTGTGTGGGGGTGGGGGGGGAGATTGGAGTGTTTGGAATGGGCTTGATGATGGCATGTCACATATGCTGGTCATCTTTTGGCAAGAGTCTCATGTTGCTGGACACTCATAGTGGCAGGTAGCATCACCTGCCTGGACCAGACTGGCATGAGTTTGGCTGGGTGGGCTCTGGACACCCAGTTAGCATCACTGGAGGTCAGCCAGAAAGGGTTTTAATTCAAGCTAACCTGTTTCTCCTTTCGGTTGACATGTATGAGAAACCCTTTTTACCTGTGCCACTTTGCACAGTAATACTACTAAGAACCAAGCTAGCAAACCTTGTATTAAGATTATTCTGGATATAACATCCCCACACTATTGATTTTACTATGTTCTAGTAAACGATACTACCTTACTGTAAAATCTAGTTTTATCGAAATTTACCAAATAATAGTCCACACCCAATATAGTTAGATGAAACGTGTTGGTCATCACCATGTTCCCAAAGGGAGGACACCAAATCCTTATCTTCAAATAGAGGCCTTTCTAACAAAGGGTGTCTACCAAGGAGGAGAGACAGTAATATGTCTCCCCTAGACAAATGGCCACCATCTTCGAGAGTAGGTCCGGCAAATGCGTGAGGACAAGAGAAAGTAAGACAATTACGCACATACCTCGTCCGCTGCTATGGCCCAGTGAATACAGTGGTTACCATGGCTTAATCTGTCAATGAGGTGGACTTTAAGGAGGGGGCAAGGGGGTGGGGGGCAGGCGGGCGGGTGTTAGATGGGGGGAGGGATGAGGGGGGTGTGCAATGCGTCTGATCCTTGTCCTAAACAGACACGCACCACATTTGTGTACACTTTAACTAGCCAATTCCATTGAGCCACAGTGCAGGATGTTGTGGAGAGTGGAGGGCCTGGGATAACGCACTCCGGAACCTAAATCTCTTCCTCAGCCAGACCACCATTGAAGGCAGGGCAACCTTTTGTGGTGCTCTCTTTGTATCAGGAGAGTCTGGCATCCTATAATATTTGGTCAATTGCATGATTAAATTTTGTCCCCAATCATTACTGAACACCATTGGAATGAGACAGATTTCATTTTTAAAGAGCTTATAGGCTTCAAAGATGTGTTACTAACTCCCATAGATACAATTTAAGATATGGTTACTTGATAACCATATCATAACCATTTATTTACCATGAGTAAATAAATGTCCTACCTACCAATTATTAAATCCAAAAAAGTTACTGCTTAATGCTTGCCAATTATCAGTTCTGATGTTCTGATGGAAACCGCACAGAGCGCACATTGCGCACGCGTCATTTACATAAAGGTTTACATTTCTTGCAATATTCAACAGTTCTTTTCCAACGAAGAAATGTTTTAAATTACATGTTATCAAATAACATATATATGCAATATATGCATATACATATAAAAGCAATATAAACCTTTCCAATGCGTCCCATGAAAAGTTTGTTGGAGAATGTTTAATATGTGTTTTATATAGGCTATATGAAAATCTAAATGTATGGATTTAAGATTGCAGAATACTAAATGGTTCCCCCTCAATGAACTCAATAGCGATGGGATTTATATTAACATTATGATTGGACAATAACCTAATACACTATGATTTGCCGTTAAAGACATGAGCACAGATGTAAATTAGAGCATGCATAGTTAATAATAGGCCGAGTTCATAGTTACATTGAGTGGTTTATTCCATTGCAGCCTCCTATAGGAGGAATGCAGGTCATTCGCGCACCGTGCCATTTCCTCGCCCTTTCCCGTGAGGAAAACGCTGTATTCTATTCATGCAAACCAGTAACGTTAAAATGACCTTAAGTAGATAAGTAAATTTCAGCCCGTGTGGCACTTTTTTATATCTGGCAAGTTTTGTGAAAGGTTGAGGAATAAGGGAAGGGAAGAAAGATGTGTACCAAATGTTTTCACGTGAAGCAGACCCTCCCCTCGAACCTTCCCCTCAGGTGGAAGAAATCTTTAAAGTTTTTTTACTCTTTTGTGGGATAACATCAGACGGGTTTATAGGCGAACCAATCAGGTCCCTCCCCTGCCATAGATCGCTGCTATAATACATAGCAGTAAAAGCCGTCTGCTCGCACAAGCTGCTGTGGCTCGACTACGTAGATATTCTGTGGCTAATTTTTCTCACTTTTTATCCACGTAACCGCGACCCTCCTTCGATGTGTCCCGTTATCATTTCGCAGAAGCGTTCATTTCCGCACCTGCCACGGTAGTGCTCGGGCGGCACGGTACAAACGAACTAGAGGAGGAGGCAAGGACATTGTGGAAGCGTCGGAGCAATAGCAGGGAGAGCTATAGAAACGGCCGCCAGTTGATAACGCAGAGGCTCCGAGTGATTTAGATCAAATTGGCGAAATGCTGCTGACAAAATTCGTTGTGGGTTTCATCTGCTTGTCCTTGGTGTCCTCTGTGATGGGCTGTGGACCAGGCAGAGGCTACGGGAGGAGAAGACATCCGAAGAAGCTTTTACCTCTGACGTACAAGCAGTATATCCCAAACGTCGCGGAGAAGACCCTAGGGGCAAGTGGCAGATACGAAGGCAAGATCACACGGAACTCCGAGCGATTTAAAGAACTGACTCCAAATTACAATACCGACATTATATTCAAGGATGAAGAGAACACAGGTGCGGACAGGCTTATGACTCAGGTAAGGAGAATACCTTTTTGATGCACCTTTCATAATGCACTGTCAGTTGTGAATTATATTGCACCGAATGCGCACCATGAAGTGAAGCCAGCATAATTTTGCCGGTAGCTATTGAACATCTTTTATCTTTTTAAACTTCGATGTATAAAGAGGTGCACCTTCATAACCAAAGCATAGGAGTTTTGATTGAGGCTTGAAAAAGGTATTGGCTTATGAATAACGCCAGGAGACGTGACGTGCTGGAGGACAGGCAGGACACTCGGCCCTTCTGATTGTGCCAGTTTATTTGAAATATTTATGTAGTCCTGTCCTCATATCTATATTTGTATTCTTAAGGCCCTTGCCTATGTTATGGTAGTCGCATCTAAGATGCTCATTTAACCAGTCTCTGGATATGCGTGTTTCTGTCCATAAAATGAAGATTACATCATATTTTAAATAGCCTAACCTTATATCGTAATACCGGTGCTATATAGACTAAATGCAGTCGGAATAGACTATAAACAGTCGGTCTTTTATGCATGGATTGACTCATTTCAACAGTCTTGTACAGGCAACTGCAATTCACCCTGTCGCAGTCATGCTTATCGGTGCATGAAGAAATTGACATTTCTTTGAGAATGTTCTGAATACTATCACTACTTCATACATGGGTGGGACGCGACCAATTAGTGGTTATGTTGCGAGGCGCACCGACGCAGCCCTGGGTGTGTATTGGTTTCTCAAATGTGCATCCTTTTTGGTGAATTGGATTGGATTCTTTTACATATTTGCACGCTGAATGTTTTTCTTGCGTTTGCCGTTTTGTATCCAGGCTATTCTATTGGCAAATGTTGCATTTCACAGATTATTTGCACAAACGGACTTTAAGGTAGGCTGTAACTGGAAAACCTTTGTGGTGTTCAGGGCTTGTCTTGACCGATGACAAGTGTGTTTTGCACTGGCTCTAGCCCTATCTCCACAAAAATTGCCAGGGTGGGTTGCTTAATCAGTCCGGCCACCTTAAAATGCCACTGAACCTGAAGTAGCGCAAAGATGGAGGCGCGCGCAGGAGTCCCTGAACCGTACACCGTGCCATGGGCACGCGCTCAGATTAAATATTCACCCTGCGTGCAGTCCCTTCATCTCTCTTGACTCTCCCTTCCAGTATTCCGTTATACAGCCAACTGTACGTCTCTCACTTGAGAGCTATACGGAGCTTACCTAACATTAACTATTTCTTTGGCGCTGTCATGTGAAGATTTTATGGACTAACCTTCAATCTTAACATGTCAATTAAAATGTAGCCAATATTCTTATCGATCAGTGACGGAGTGACTGTTGAAGACTACCATTTTGAATGCATAGCATGCTGAAACATTCCCTTGGGAATAGACCCCCCTCCAATCCTTGCCACTTTTACCCTGTTGAGTCTAGCCGGTAGCTGTTGAACTTATGACCTTTTCCTCATTGGAAAGTGGAGGAACGTAAAATGTTGGAACTGTTAAAACCCATACAGTATGACGGTATTAGTAACTTATTTGAGGTTATTGGTACGCACTGCATGGCCCCAAATGAAAGCATGCACAAAAAGTTTAAATCCGGCATTTATCCTAACATTGAAATACCATAGTTTGACGTGTAGCCTACAGCCTTTAGTTATATTTCGTGGAACATTTGCGTGCGACGTTCGTTTAACAGTTGCGCATGACATTAGAGAAGTTTGCTTACCTCCCTGTTTTGGTGCAAATTGGGTTGTAACCGACACTTGGAAGTCTATATTGTTTAAATAAAGTATAAGTAATTGTTATACGTCTATTGTGGTTTTCTTTACATCAATCTCTAAATCAATCTCCGGTTATGAAGATCTCTTACAGCGCGATATAGCCTCAGGTTGCGCCAGTGTGAGCGCTGAAACTAGAAAGCCAAATTCGCTTCAATGAAATTAACGAAGTAGTCATTTTACTGACATTTTAGTTCACACACACTTCAGTGAACACAGCGGAAGGTTTTTGTATATTCCCCGCAAAGGAGATAAAATTGAGGCGGATTGGTGGGTTGTTTGCGCAGACAGGTACCTGATAAGTGTTTCCTCTAATTCATTTGTGAAAAGATTAAGAGGGAGGCAGCGGGCGAGGCTTGTTGAACAACTTTAGCCTGAGCACAAAGCGCCGGCCGAGGAAGTCCTGCTGGGCTTCACGGTGGCTGAGCAGAATTTGGCTTGATTTGCGGCACACGACCCAATGAATTAATAAATAGTTTAGGCTTTACGGCTCTTGACTCCAACAATCCCACTCAGAATGTGCATGGTTTTGTTGTTTTTTCATCCGGGGCATTCTACAAGTGCCAACGGCTTATAAAAATATCCATTATGAACCCTCGTCTCATTTACATATTGGATATGAATCATTGCAGGCAATGTGCTTCAGAAACACTTTGAGCCCAAGTAAGACGAACTGTAGGTTATGATCCTCATAATCAGAATGAAAAGTGAAACGATAGGCTTATGCATGCGTTTAGCTATGTGTGTGTGTGTGAGGGAGGGGGGGTGCTTGCGCGTGCGTTTGAGCTAGTGTGTGAAAGGGAGAGAGAGTGATGGAAAAAGATAGATGGGGAGGATGATCAGGCGTGCGTGCACGCGTGTAAGTGTGCCTCATTACTCCATATTCGCATGTACTAGGTATCTTGCACAACATATGGGAGCAACAACTAAAACGGACACATTTAAGTAGGCCTGTCGCGTCCCAAGAACTTGCATTACAAGAATAATTCAACCGTCTTTCTGAGATTGCGCAGTGAAAATACTCTTTGGGATGTGTTATTTGACATATTGATTCAGTGTAGGAAAGAAGAAGGAGGCTAAGCATCTTCTCTAAGGGTCCAGAGAAAGGGTTAGGGTGCAACACTTTAAAGGCCAACTATTCTATTACTTGGTTATTCTTCAAGATTATCCCCATAAATTATTAATGCAAAGAAAACAATTTACGACGTTACATCCATCTCTCTTTTTCACAGATTTATAATTTCAATGAATTAGTAATTGTGAGCTAATGATCTCTGACATAGAATCTTTCATAGTGAGCGGTCACTACTTTCCTTGACCAGTTATCTATATGTTTTAGGCCAGTCAAGCGGATGCAATGGCTTATCAATTTTTCATCACGAGCTTTTCAATCTGAGATATGCCCTCGACGCTGCTCCCCCAAAGAACGTTCTAGCCTGAAACATAACCCATAACATTTTGTGTACGTATGTCTCCAATGTGTCCATATATAGGCCTCAATATCGATAGAGAGCACTATAGATCAGATTATTGTGGATCTGAATGACTCAAACGTGTCAATTAAAGATTGTTAGCACGTGATGCTTAAGGGGAGATGATACTTTCTTATTTGTGTAGGCCATTAAATGATTCATAAATCCACCATCATTTGATGTTAATTTGTGGTATTGCCACCGTTACCTTATCCACACTCAAAATAGCAAAAAATGCCCCCATGATACCCCATGATAACTTGCATTTCTTAATCTATCACAGATGCATTCCGTTAATCTGAAATCCATTTGAAAAACCTTGTTTCTGAAATATACATTTTCACTTGGCTTTTTGTGTTCGACTAATGGGACATTTTATTTTCCAATAGAGATGTAAAGACAAGCTGAACTCGCTGGCCATCTCTGTCATGAACCAGTGGCCCGGGATAAAGCTGCGCGTGACAGAGGGTTGGGACGAGGACGGACACCATTCCATGGAGTCGCTCCACTACGAGGGAAGGGCAGTGGATATCACCACGTCTGACAGAGACAAGAGCAAATACGGCACGCTCTCCAGACTTGCGGTGGAAGCCGGATTCGACTGGGTCCACTACGAGTCCAAAGCCCATATTCACTGTTCCGTCAAAGCAGGTGGGATCCCAATGCATATTTATTGTTTTAACCAACGACAAAATCTCAAATGCAAAACATAATGTTTTTAAATCCGACTTCCCAATTACCTCCCCCCTTCAATTCAGATCAGGTTAACGGGTTGGTAGCAGGTCTATTAGGCTATACGTTATGCATCTTCTTTTTGAACAAGAGTGAAGATGTTTTTTTTGTCAACGAATTAGCAACACACTCCGCGAACAACTGATAAGTATGCTAATTATCAATGGGCGAACTGTTAGTGCGTCATTAAATAGGCCTAGCGTATCCGATTTAATAATGCCTTCCTGCTGCTTTATGTAGGCTATTCTGTGTGAACCACACCGCTGCATGTTCTTTGCTGGCATGCCATGCAGCTTATTTCCCGATCTTACATCGCCCCACACCGTTTCTATGTGGGAACCACGACCCTTTCACGTGAATATTCTCCCGAAATACACACAAACAAAATCACCTACTAAAATGATTTGATGATCTACAACCCAAACGGTGAATAACACCTATAGGTTAGCAGGTGGGTATACTCACTTGTATTCTTACCATGGAGACGTTATCGCATACTTCTCAATGCTAATGTTGGACTATGCATTTTAAGCTAAATCCTAAAATGAAGACAAACATGGTCATAGCATAGCCTATATTTTTGATTGGAATTCTACAACAGGCCTATCTTTCATAGCAATAGACTATGTATAGTCAATAGAACACACTGATCAAAAAATGACACATTTAGGCAAGTGGTCTAATTGGTTTGAAATCCATGCTCTAATGATTCAACACAGATGGACACTACTATGGGCCTATTTCCTTAAAATACCGAATTAGATTTTGAGTGGGCAAATCCTCTAGTTGGGATTCAGGACACACATTTTGAGATCATATACGTGTCATTGGGGGTCGTGTGACTTTACCAAAAGGATTTAGACTAAGCAATGTTGAATTCGTTTGGGGCAAATCTGGTTTTCAATTGTCACCTTATTTCATGCCCGCGAATCTTAAAAGAAGATTAAATCCCGAAATTCAGCAAGCCTATTCTTTTCTGTTGAAATGTGTGTTTACTGACAGTGTGATCCTGGAGATTGGAATGTGAAGAGTTCTCCCAAGGCCCGAATTATTGTCATCAAGATTGACAACAAAGCTGGGAGAAGTGTTAAAAAGAGAGACATTGATGTTGAGCAGCAGCAGGCATTTAGAGTCTGGGTCCTCATTTAAATTCAAATCTACATCTTGAGAGGCTTGGAAAAGTGGCTCCACTGGGTAAATAGTGTTTGCGGCGCTCTTGTTTTTTTCTGAGTAGGCTATGTGTGTGAATTGTCACATAGAGGTTTCTGCACCTGAGTAAATATGGGAAGAGTCGCTGGGAAAGGCATAAGTGTTCTCTTCCAAGAGTGGCTCGCCCCAAAAGCAGATTTAGAATGACAATGTCCGCTCTTTATTGGTTTTTAATTAAGGCCAGAAGACCAAAGGCTTTCAGTTTTCTAGTCTTAGACAACGAGAAGCGCCCAACACGGTTTGAATGAGTCCCTACTACGTTCACATAGCTGGCATTAGAACATGGCACATGAATATGGCCCACCGTATTGTATAGGCTGTATATAATAGGCTACATAGAAACCTTTATGTTTTCAAGTGCGAATGTGCTCTGAAAGATATGAATAAACGCATCTGGTAAATCATTCTCTACACAACTAATGTTAGAAATGGGATATAGTCTTTAGGCTACTGCCTCCTACATGCAAACAGGTGCTAAAAGGCCTATGCGCTGCGCATCATCCATGATAAATACCTACATTCATCTTATTGACTTTATTGAATTTATTTATTAATGTACTAATAACAACAATATTTTATTTCAACAGAAAACTCTGTAGCTGCGAAATCGGGAGGCTGCTTCCCAGGTTCTGCATCAGTTACCCTTCAAGATGGAAGTAGGAAGTCTGTTAAAGATCTCAAAGTTGGCGACAAAGTGCTGGCTGCCAACACCGAGGGGGAGCTCGTTTACACCGATTTCATCATGTTCATTGACCAAGATTCGACAACCAGAAGAATGTTTTACGTGATAGAGACTAAAGAAGCGACTCAGAAAATTACCCTCACTGCTGCGCATCTCCTCTTTGTTGTCAGCAACTCAACGACTGACCTGCACACGATGTCAGCAGTATATGCCAGCAAAGTCAAACCTGGGCAGAAGTTGGTGGTATTTGATGATTCACATAACCAACTCAAGTCTGTGACAGTGGAACGGATTTACATGAAAGAGTACGAAGGGTCATTTGCTCCAGTTACTGTACAAGGAACCGTCGTGGTGGACCAAGTGCTTGCGTCGTGTTACGCAGTAATTGAAGACCACAACTTGGCGCACTGGGCCCTCGCGCCAGTTCGGTTCAGCTACTGGCTTTCTTCTTTGCTTTTCGCTAAAGACTACACCGAGCCCAACGCCACCGTGCACAAGGACGGAGTGCACTGGTATTCTAAGATTCTATATCAATTAGGAACGTGGCTCTTGGACAGTCACTCGATCCATCCACTTGGGATGTCAATAATCTCCAGTTGAAACGTCATAGCCTATGGCAAGAGCAAACTGAGACTAATGTAGGACAATAAACAATAGTAGAATAAAAAGACAAAGGCCCCAGCGGAGTTGGGATATTTATTTCAGTGACTTTTACATGGTGTGTCCCTTTCAAAGAATGAATGGAGCCTTAAACGTTTTCTTTTAATAATTTATTCTCATTTGAACTCGCTGGTACCACACAAATGGATTCTAAAACGGTGTGACCAGCAAATTGCGCAGAATCTATTTTTGTATATCTCAAGTAAACTGCAAAGAGAAAGAAGAACATGTAGAAAGAATTAAACTTTCTTGACAGTTTGTAATGTTCTGTGCATATATGTGCAACTGACTGTTATATTTTGGGGAGAACAAACTTCGTGGGGGTCCATAAATTATATTTTTTATACACAGAATTGTAAATTAGATTTTGACAGATCGTTACCGAATCACATTTCGTTATTTGAAATAGTGTAAGATACGAGAATATATTTTAATTTAAATACAGTAGTTGGGAAAGTATTGGAAATCGTGTACTGCTTTGTTTATTAAGAATTATATTATTTTGAAGACGTTTCATTTATGTTGTCAGAGTGGGACAGATATTCTGCCTCATGTCTGCTCCCTCTGCTTGTGTTTCTTTTTTCTATTTTTCTTTGAGAAAATATGAAATGCACATTCTGACAATTCAGTAACATTATAAGTAGTACAGAACAAACGTTTTGTTGAATAAATTAATAAGTAACTCCTGTAAATTTACTAAAATGTATTTTTCTTTTCATATTTTGTAATAGGGAAATAGTTTTATAGAAATTACATGCGGCAGATGCACAGTTTGGATAGTGTATAACAGCGTGACCATACCAGTTACCTTTCATAACGGCGATGTGTCAAAAATGTCTAGAGTTTATTATTTATATGTTTATTACAAAATGAGATAAAGAAAACGTTCAAAACTGCAGTTGTTACATGTCTTTGTCTCCAAATAACCCAAATGTGATAAACCTGCCAGAATCAAAACTGATTCTTTGGTTTAATTGTTCAATTTTAATTGCATTTCGTAGCCTAAATATCCATTAGATTCGAATTATACTCAACTCTATTAAGGATTTGTTCCACGCAATATAGACCGACCTACCTACAACACAGATGAGTTGTTAATTATTGGATTTTTGCTAACTATGATTTTGGCAAACCACAAGGTTTCATAGCAGGCTATAAGAAATATTAGGATTCTGCTTCGCTTTGAACTTCTTGGTGTCTGCTTGCGAAATGTAGAGACCCCATGTTAAATTTAACGAGCTTAGCCTTTCGCAAATAACTTCTGAAAAATCTATAGACAGATTAAACAGAACCGTACTTGTTAGTCATAAATCTGCTTGCAGACAGGGCACAGTGGCAATTCAATTTACAGGAAACGTCCTTAAATCATACATTTACTGCTACAGTTCATTGACACATTTCACTGCCATTTGAATTGAAAAGGCATGGACAGTTTGTGTAACATTATTGCAAGTATTTGGCTGGAGTGCAGTGACTTAAATTCCAGACCTATAGGGACACATAGGCTTACCAAAGCAAGCCAATAATTCTTACAAGAACAAAACGAGCCTAGACTTTAAAATACAATCACTAACAACCAAGGTCTATCAAACCCATTCTCCTCATTACATCTAGTACTCATAAGCTTTGTACAGTCTGTCAATGATGAGATAGTCGCTAATAAATTGTGCAAGTGCGACATCTTGTGGCAAGAGTGTTTATTACTGGCTATTATCCAATCAGACTAGCTCCTTAAATTAGGTAAAACAGCAATATGTGGAAAGGCCATTTAGCTGTTATATATTTAAAACAAAATCCGTTAAATGTTACTTTTTTGGATGACATATTGTATCTCACATTAAATTGCATGATACTTACAATATTGTGAGAAAATTACTCTGAATGGGCCTTGATGATTTAGCAGATACCAATAAAAATGCAAACTGGTTTGAATAGCATTACTGTGCATTGAACTGGAGTCTACACTTTTAGTATTAAAAGATACATCAAATTCTATGAGACACTTGGTGTCTGCACAGACTGAAATCACAGTGAAAACAGACTGCGAGGGGGGGGGGGGGTCGCACAACCCCTGCACTTAAGTTAAAGAGACGGGCCAGTTTCTGAACACTGTTGCAACATGATCAGGAATTCCACTTCCTTCTCTCAAGTCTCCTCCACATTGTGTGTTGTTGTTGATATTGTGAGGGTGGAAACTGGCAGGGAGACAAAGCATCTCCTCCAGAGCTGTGACCTTGGGTCTCTGGGGGGAGAGATACAAAAGCTGCAAGGCGAAAGCATTCCACAGAGCAGGTAAATAGAAGCCTTCTTCTAATCCCTCCTCCGAGGGCCTCACGTCTGCCCTGGGAGAGGTGGAAGAACAGCTTCTACACGTTGACATTTTGCAAACGTGAGAAGTCTGGCATGGTGGGAAAACCCTAAACTTTGTTTCCAAGCTAACTGAGTAGTCAGGAGTCTTGGATAAATACCGGCTGGGTGAATATAGGCACTTTCTGTACTACTTCCAAATCATAACAGACTGAGGTTTTTGGTGGTGACCACCACCAGGCATCTCCGATTCACCATAATTGACGAGCAGGTTGTAACTCTGTGTGATGGTAAATTGTAGATCTCCTTTCTACTCTGAAACACATCTGTATAGAATGAAACTCTTTGAAAGGCAGTGACTTTTTATTCCACTGAATTAAAAACATTATACAAACAAGCTCGTCTTTTCTGATAGTATCTAAGTATCTAATGTAATCTATGAATAAAAGCAAGATGGAAAACATTTCTAAATATTAAGTTTATTGTTTCAAAAGTCGACCATGCCATCAAACATTAACAGTTTAGTACATTGTGGTTCATTGAAGTTATTGCACATTTGGTGTTGAAACAGTACAACATTAACATTTGCTTACATCACAGTAGTAAACAGAGCCTTGTGGCTACACTGGTCGTGGTACACAACAGGCTCAAGTCATTGATTAGCATTGTCGGGAGCATGGAAATACTTTCTAGGAATCTTGTCTCTCGAAATCCGACCAAACAGTGAGCGCCAAGCAGAGTTGACGTGACTTGGGGCTGAGAAGAAGCCTGTGGCTTACAGTGTCAGACAGGTGACCCCCCCCCCCCCCCTTCCCCCCTGGTGTCGTCACTATGATGGAATGACTTCCATCCATAGAGCTAACACACAATGGGCAATCCTGGCAAGTTCCCCTTGGCATACACCCCCCCACCCAGCTTGGTACAGAGGGCTGGAGTTGGCTCAACAGAAGCAGCAACAAGAAAAAAAGACATTGGTTAAAAGTTAGAGATGGGAAATGGAAGGAAGCGGGGGATAGTGGTTGTTGGGAACCCCACCAGAATCCAGCCTATTGGCCATGCTTCTGTGTTGGTCACATACTGAGGGAGGAAAAACAAGTCAGTGGTGTTCTCGTTGGATTGTTTCACCTGCAATGAAAGAAGTTATACGCATCAGAGATGGGAGCTGTGGATATCAAAGCAGGATCAAAGCTTGGAATAAAAAATACAGTATCTGCTATATGAAAACCTTTAAAATTACTAGGAATTTTGCATTATCAGTTAGTTCAACTGTGGTCGGTGTTCTTCATAATGCCAAATGTTTGATTTAATATTTGAATAAGAAAATATATGTACATCATTTTTTAAACTATAAAATGTTGATCCTGCTTTGATACATTTTAAGTGTGAAACGATCCAACCTATGAAGAAAAGACGTATGGTTACTATTCCACGGCCCTGTAAAAAAAAGTACAAAACACCCTCCAACGTTGTATCCCCTCCGAGGTACCTAGTGGAAACATTTAAAATACTGTAGAGAAAATAATTAAAATAAATCTCTTATCAAGTAACAAAGACAGCAATTATGAGGATATCCACAACTATTAGCATATGAATTTGTAACTTGAAGCATAGTCTTGATCCAACTTAATTATTAAGATTCAGAACTTGCACTACTGGAGATGGGATGCCCAGTTAAACTGGTACACAATAATAAATCCCTTAAAACAGAGTACAAATAGATCCAATATGAACCTGTTTTCGCCGTTGTAAGACAACTAGTCTTATAACATGACTTGACTTAAGTGGCATTGCCGATACTTAGAAAATCCATAGGATTGCCATTTATATTTAAACCTATTCAAAATGCAAACATTTAAGTGCTTGATATTGTTACAGTAAGTGCAGGTTGACCTCACAAATTTTAAATATCAACACAAAAGGAACAAAAAACAAAACAATAAAACAACGTCCAAGTCAAAAGTTTAAGTTAAACCATGTGATCAAGTGACAAACCAAACCATTTAACTGTATTTAATATAATGCATTGCTCTAACTTACAAATTCAAGATAACTTATGTAACGTGAGATGTAAAGAAAATAGGCAAATCTGAGTATGTGTTTGCATGCATTTCTTTGGAGAAATTAGGAATATTGAGGACATAAATTTGGTCCAAACAAGTAATCAAATCCACTTGCAAATCCCTACAAAGGATAAAATCCTCATTGCGCTAAAAACGAGAATTCTTAAAAGACTATCGCAACTTAGATAAGTCGCCCAAAATTGTGTATGTTTTAGAGTGAAATGCACGTCACCAGATAAGAGCGCTAATCTTATTCAGACTCAGTATCCCATGGTATGTGGAAAATAGGTCTTTGTAAAAACACAAAACACCGGGAATAAGTGCAGGACACATTACCAAGGGGTAGTGAAAGCAAACAGTGAGGACCTTATTCAAAAATATCACACCAAAAACAAGCCAGGCACAAGTACTATGCCATTTGCCTTAAAGCAACCAGAAACGAGGACATTAAAACACACAAACATTGTGGGCTAGAAGTTATTCGGCTTCACATACCTGTAGTTTCATGGTATATATGCCAGTTGTTTATTTTTTTTTTCCTTTTACCTTTAAAATGTCTTCAAACGCCTATTAACAGAAATGTGGTCCAGTCTTAGCTTTTTGGTTCTACATACAAATTAAATGTTTGTAAAATGATTAACGTCTGGACACTTCTTCATATATATAAAAAGTTAACTCGATACATACATCAAAGCACATACTGTATACACATGAGAACACTGATAAACACAGTGAAAGTTATGGTTTTATATACATGATCACTAATATATGGATAATGGTTGCCCCCGCACTATTAAATGCATGATAAACTGTTGCCACTGGATGTAAAATTGCTCAATTTTATGACTTTTATAACGATCAGACTCTGATGTTAAGAGCTCTGTGACTTATCTTTAGTTAGCAAAAAAAACGTTGGTTAGAAAAATTAAGTGTGGGTCCAAGCTGAACTTGAGTATATTAAATTGAATTGTATAAGGAAATGGCCTTGTCTGACTGGTTGGATACTGACATAAGACCCTACTTCTGGTCAAATATAAAAATCTAATCGATTCTGATTAAATTAACGTTTTCTGAGGTTGGAAAGTGCTGTTGCTCATGACTGTCATTACAAATGCCTGAAGTTGAAGTGAAATATGTTCTGTTATCCGTACCAGTTGCTTTTCTGATTTCTACTATGTCACAAATTAAAATCTGTTTCCTATTTGAGATGGGCATGTTTTGTCTATATATGAGCTATTCAAAACACCATCCTGCTTAAACAATTAACTCCAAAACAATTTAAACTGTTTCCTGAACTGATCAACACAAATCACCAACCCTAAATAGAAGTAGAACCATTCATAGAACCCTTACTCCATAACAAATCACCCAAATCATATTTCAACAGAAATCATTACAAACGAGTTGCAACTTATATTGGGAAATCCCTGTTCTTTAAACTTATTCTGCCATACATGCTATCTAGACCTAAGCACCACTTCTCAATATGTAACCTTTAAAACCTGTCTACAGAACAGAGCCTACTCCAACATGCGTGCTTGAAGTCAAAATGCCCACTAATCAAAAGGTAGACAATGATTCTGAAAAATAAAATTGTCTTAAAAAAAAAAAGAACTCTAGATTTTGTACAAATGTTCTCCATTTCAACCAGCTAAAAGTCCTAATTCAATTATCAAAGATCCGCTATTATGGAATGCTACAGCCAAAGGCACTGGGTAGCCAATGTAGTCCTACCACTGAACGTGAGGGAATAACAAACTAGAGATATCTACCATAAATGTCTATTAGGTAATTTGGGTAAAGGTTGCTGGGAAGTGAGACATAATTGCTGTCTTAACTCTGTGAATACCAGTTGAAAAAAAAGATAGGAGAGATACAGTCAGCAAGAAGTAATTAACCATAACTATAAGTCGCCATTAACATCTCAAATGTTCTCCACTAGGCTGTTCAATTACACCCCACCCTCTCTCTGGACATCTTGAAGATGTTCTCTGCCTTGAAAGCATTCTGTCGATGCCAAACGGGAAGACCAGATTCACTATAAGATGCTGCCACCTACAGGAGGGAGGTAACACTTGCAGGGGGTGGGGGAAAACATGCCAGCAGGCAGACAGCACTCTTCTCGCAACTACGCCTGTACACAACATGACAACAGGAGCCTCATCTCAACAAATCACACAAAACCGCCACACCCAAATTACTTTCTGGAAACCTACTTTGTTCAAGTCAGTCGTTATTGACGGGTGGCACAGAGAGGGAGCAACCATTATCTAGTGTTGATAGGCACGGCTAATTATCGTCTCTGCAGGATGCAAGAGATTTCATCAAACCTTCTTCCACAACCTGCATCAGCAGAGCTGAGTGTCTATCTAGCAGATATTGTTCCAGTGTGTTCATAAACAGTTACAGTCCTGTCGGGTAGGAAAACATGCTGCTGGCGTCTTCTTCCTAGTTCCGCAGACTGTGGATGAGTGGTGCTTGTACGAGGGGGGACGAGGTGCTTGTCTGAGGAAGGGCCAGCTGGTGTAGTGTGCCAGAGGGCCGTGTGCTAACGACCTGCTCGTAGACGTAGGGAGTGTTCCTGCCGGGCGGGGCTGGGCATGTGCGGCGCGTCCTGCTCACCGGATCCCTCGCGCCTTAGCCGTCAATCAGCGACACGTCAATATGGGACAAATCTATCATGTGCCTGTGGTGACCAAAAGGAGGAGTCTTAAGTGAGCTGCAGCGATGACAGGCAATGGAATGACTGGAAGTGTGCATCGACTGTTTTCACGTTCATGAATGAATCGGATCATCCTCCAAATCACTGTGATATGGATGCCCATATATCCACTGACAAATCTCAGAAGGTTTAAAGCTAACTCATAATTGAGTTGCTGCCTTCAATAGACAGACTTGGTATTCAGTGAATCAGTGAATATTATTATTTTTGTTAAATAAAATCACAGATGGGGTTATAATATAAATATATGTTCATAACTGATTTTCTTGTTGATGACATGATATTGTAAAAAAATAAAATAATTGTGTTTGGAAAACACATTTGTGATCAACAGTGCGCGGTCACCGCCTGACTGACTGTAAAACAGAATACTGGGATAAAGGGCAGAAGGAAGCAGACTGAGTTTACCTGTTGAAGCTGACTTGGAAGCTGTGAGCGTGCTGGGGACTGACAAATTTGGCGATGGCTTTCCTCTGCTGGGGCAGCATTTTGAACATCTGCAGAGATTTAAAGGGGCTTTTTTTAAGGGACAGTCGATATTTTGCCGTTGATGGGGGGGAGGGGGAGGGGGCATGGGGAGTCAGCTACTGCTACTGAAGGCCATTTTTGTCCACAAGAGGGAGTGAGGGTGGGGGTGCCGATAAGGAAACGTGGGTGAACGTTCAAAGGAAAAGACAGAGGGCGCTAGAGGACCACAAGTGAGACACCGACTAGCGTGCCGAGAGATGCAAGAAATCAACAGTATACACCACTGTTCAAACAAGAATCTCCGTGCCTCCATTTTCTTCGTTTTCACCAAGCAGGGCTGTGTGCAGGTGGACCCGGTTCTACCGGAAGAACTCAGAGCAGTGGTTGAGCAGTCTTACCTGGATGGGTCCGATAGACTGGAGCAGGTTCCTGAGCTGTGTGTCGGTGGTGGAGGAGGAGAGCCCCTCGATGGATACAGTGCTGGACTGGCCCTCTGGGGACTTCTGGTTCGGCCTTGTGGGCATTACTCTGCCCCGGCCAATCGGACTGGGGCTCGCTGCCCCTCTGCCTCTGGCTCTGCCCCGGCCCGGAACCACCACCTGCATTTAAAGGCGGAGCGGGAAAGAGGGAATAGAGGGGAAAAGACAACAATTGTTTAGAGCCCTGCTTAAGGGAAATAGCTCGACGTTCTAATGACATATTCAGCCTCAAAGTCAACTTGTGACACATCTCAATGGACAACCGTTCCACAAACTTGTGGGTTTGTCTTTACACCTCCACAATCTTTTGGAGGTGTTGGAGAAAATAGGGAAGGGGAGGTGCATTTTCTGGTTAACTTATTTCTACATTGAGCATCGACGTCAAAACACAGTGAGATCTCGGGGCAGGCATCTGTTGCATCTTTACAGGAGCTTGGGAGTGAATGGTGGCATTCCTCAACCTGAAAGGAGGAGGAGGAGAAGAAGGAGTAACCCAGAGAGAGACCTCAGGAAAGAGGGGGAGGATATGAGAGAGGCAAAGAAGCAGAACATACGTTGAGGAGGCAGAGAGAGGTGGGGAGGATGAGCAAGTTAGACAGGGGGAGAGAGAGAGAGAGAGTCATGGTGGCTGCTCTCCCTGTCCGATGGGACACCGTGTGCCTGGCTGTGACAGGCGTGCAGGAGAGACCAGGAGAGACCCCGTGTGGCACCCCGCTCTCTGCAGGTCAATATCACAGCACCTGGCAAACCGTCCTGTCTGATGACGCTGTCCGCTCTACGGCTGGGTCTGCCCCCGACGCTGCCCCCACGCTGGACCCAACGGCACCCGGGAACTAAGAGCAGGACTGATTCAAGGCACCGTTCTGCATTCACTCTCCGAGTACCTTCCTCATGCAACCCATTTATCGTACGCTTGATGTTAAAACAACACTTGGGAGGAGAGTTATCCTACCCTGTTTGGCTGCGGGCTGCCTATGCCCCCTCTGGCCTCCAGGGCCGTGACAAGGCTCTGGAGCTGCTCCCCGGGAGGGCTGGCCAGGGTGATCTTCCTCAGGGGCCCCTGGCGGAGAGGGGGGCCCGGCCTGAGGGGCTGCTGCTGCAGGGGGTCGCAGGCGTCCGGCCCGTCTCCTCCCTGGATAAGGGGGAGGGAGGGGAAGGGGGGGGGTCAGCATATGCAAGTGACTGTTTGCTCGACCGACAGCCATTCTAACCCCTCTGTCCACTTCCAACATAGCGCAGGCGGGGTTCAGGGAGGCTCTGGCCATCTCCAACAAGCAGCTAAAAAGAAGGCCGCCTGGTAGAGGCTGCCTGGCCTCCACAAGGTGAGGTGGTCTCATTACGGAACAAAGTCACAGTCGAGGCTGCGCTGAGGCGGCGGCGGCGGCGGGGGAGCACAGGAAAAGGAATTGAAGGTCGCGTTCTCCTTCTCGCACGGAGATGTGACAGATCAATACCGAGTCGAGGGAGGTGGGGCGGGGGCGGCGGCGTGAATAAATAAAGAAGCGCGGCTATCTGTGGAACCTGTCCGCCCCACGCCTACCCCCACCCACAAATGGATTAATCGTCCCTATAGAAATCACCGCTCCTGATAGCGCCCATCAGATGCTAAGCTGTATTACACTGGAGTGACATCGGCTTGATGTTCAGCCCCCCCCCCCTCCTCCTCCTCCTCACAGCCTTCCGTGCCCAGCCTCCTCGCCCCACCCCCGCCAGCTTTTGTGTTGCGTGTTGTTATGCCGGATGAAAATGTAATTTGCCCCCTCCCCCCCACTTCTCATCTGTGTGACTAAGCTATACAAATCCAAATCCTCAAAAGTGGCGTCTCTTTTATTACACAGGTATTATGGTGCCTCGCCCCCTGTTAGGAGAGAGATTAATTACGCCGCCCGTTTGGATGGATTGACAATTCTTTAGGCTGGCACTCGCACCTGAGAGATGGGAGGCTGATGGAGAGAGAGACAGAGAGAGATAACATTGTCAGGGGCTGCCGTCGATGACAGCCCAACAATGTGCAAGAGGGTGCATCAGTAGATACTGCTTTTCAGCACAGCCACGGGGCCTTCGGGCCCCCCCCTCTCCCTCTCCACTCCTTCCTCGCTCGCTCGCTCCCTCAGAAAGATGCCGCACTTCAGATAGCTCGGCACAGGTTTCTATTAATGTTCCTGACACTCGGTTATCTTTATCTGCAGACAGCCTGCACATCCTGGCTGTGCAGGGTTACTCTCTGGGACGGGGGTGGGCGGTGGGGAGGAAAGCTTAATCCAAATACTATCACATCTCCTAACACCCCCCCAAACACACACTTTCCACATCCGACCGCAAATCTGTGTGTTTCAAACACGGGGGCCCCTTTTGTGATTCTGCAAATGGAGATTAATTAACAATCGCAGCAGCAGCAACTTATCAAATGAGAACAAAATCATCAGCTTTGGACAAAGGAGCAGAAGGGATTGGGGGGGGGGGGGGTTCAGGCATCTATTAGGTTTTACACTTCCCTTTGTCTTTATCTTCCATAAGAGAATACCTGTCCTTGTCTTATAAAACAAGGACGTCAACCTTTAAGAGCAGTGAACTATGATAAATGTCACACAGCTCACTTTAATGACTGGCGCCTTTCCCGGTAGTTAAGTCAGTTTCAATGCCGGGACAAAACATGCGAGGAAACGGGACACTTTTACAGATCAATTCAAGCCAAAACGACACGGACGTGTCTGGGTGTCACGTCGTACCAGGTTCCACGCGTTTGGAGACGCGAGAAGGGACCCTCCGAAGGGACTGAGTGGCATTTAAAAAGTATATGTGAATTCTTTGGTTAAGTTCTATTCTTTGGTTGAGTTGTAGAACTTGGGAGAACTGGACGTAGCATATGGGAATATCAAGTGTAAGGCAGGACATGAGAACAAAATGAAATAGCATATTTCAAATATCATTAACCCTTTTCAGAGCAAGTGATGAAAAAATAAAATACCAAATTAAAAAAACACACCAAAAACCATTGTGAGATTAACAGACATGGAAGAAAATCTTACCCCGCCTAGAAGCTTGACCACACGGACTTTCTGTGGCGGCTGTAAAGTCTCTCTACCGCCGCTGTTGGACCGCTGCATCACTGTCCTTTTCATGATCGATTTATTCCCCTGAAACTGGGCCTGGTCCGGGCCCTGGCCCACCCCGAGGCCCTCCAGCAGGGGCATGTTCCCCGGCGGGGCCTGGGGACTCTGGAACTGAGGGCCTGGTCTGACTGGGTTCTGCAAGGGGGCGTTCCTCCTCTGCTGCTGCCACTGTTCCTGCTGGTTGCCGCCAGGGCCTGGACGCTGCTGCAGCTGCTGCAGCTGCGGGCCGCCCTTGGCCATCTGCAAACGGGTCTTAACGTTTTGACGGGACTGGATGGTCTGTGGGGTGCCGTTAGGGGGGAAGGGGGAACCCTGCTGGTGGGGGACCTGGGGTTGCTGGGGTTTAGGGGGGAAAGGGGCCTGTTGCCTCTGCTGTTGCGGTTGCTGCTGCTGTTGTTGTTGGGGGGGATACGGTGCTGCTGCATTCTGATTGGAAAATGGACCTTGTCCTGGGCCCTGATTGGCTCCCTGGCTGGTGATGCGATCGAGCAGCTCCTTCTTCCTGACGCCGGCCTGCATCTGCCTCCTCATCTCCTTCTTCCTCAGGATCTCCTCCCTCAGCCTCTTCTGCTCCTCGATCTTCAGGCGGTACAGCCTCGTCTCCTCGTCCTCGTCGGGGTCCTTTACCACCAAATCAAAAACAAAAACGCCACACGGGTCAACATTCTCCTCCTCCTCCAGCCTGTCGGTAAAGGCGCTGCCGAGCGCCGTTTTGAGCCGACAAACTGCAGCGTCGCTGCTGCAGTCATACAGGGGGGTCGATACACCCCGGAGAAATATGTGACGGTATTGATCTCTTTTTTCCCCATCTCTCTCTCTCTTTTTTGATGGACTTCATGCAAGGCTGCTCCCCATTAATAATCTTCTGATTGGGTCATTAATGGACGCTGGTCACCCCCCATTGCACTAATTACAGGCTTAGTTCAGACTAGTGTGTCAGGCTGCTCCATTTTACAGAGTCACTGACTGAACGACGCTAAATCTTTACAGTACCTGGACAATGTGTCCTTCTTTCAATAGAGAAAGTCGGCAGTCACCTAAATGTCACTACCATCAAGACAATGTTAAAACTAGCTACAAATGACCAACTACTAGCTGCGACATTACCACAGGTCTATCAATAAAAAAATATATATTTTATAACGTACTAAACTCCATTATCCTGCACGTTCTGTCCATCTGCGAAAAGTGAATACCCCAAATGAAATAAGGAAGGGACTCACGACTGGCGTGGCGCTGGGAGGAGCGCTCGGGATCTCCTTCCTCACCACCGTTCTCTCTGGGGCCCCGGGTGGTGCCTGAGACTTGGTGGGGGGCTGGCCTCTGCCTCTGCCCCCGCCGGGCACGGGCCGGAAGTTCTGCCCCGGACGCATCCCCGGCGCCGCCCTGGCAACGGGTCTGACGTTGGAGGTGGGTGTGGAGGCGGGGCGGGCACTGTTCATGCCGGGGTTGCCGGTGGCAACGGGAAGCTCGCGGAGGTTGCTGTTGCGCTGGGGAAGAAGCTGCATCTGTTTGGGATTACTCTGCCGGGAGAGAGAGAAGGAAAAATAAGTTATTTGAGTGAAGTCAAATAGTTGGATTTAGTTATTTGGACCATTCAAGTCGTCAATCGTATGAGTAAAGGCAGACAAACATACTAAAATAAAAAAACAGCTTTCGTTTTGTGGTTAAAGCTGTTTTGGATAAAAGCGTCTGCTAAATGAATAAATGTAAATGTAAAAAAAAACAACAAAAAAAACATAAACGCTGCCAGAGAATCCCCACCGCTATTCTGTCAGTGAGGAAAGCGTGAGTGGCTTGTGCCTCACCATGCGGGGCCTGATGGGGGCGCTGCGCTGCTGCTGCTGGGGGTTCTGGGACTGCGGGGGCATCTGGCGGGGGCTGCCCCCGAGTAGCTGCTGCTGGAAGGGGCCCTGGGAGTGGTGCATCATGGGCCGCTGCTGCTGCTCGCTGGGGTGGTGCTGCTGCTGCAGAGGCAGCAGGTGGGGCGGCGGCTGGGACAGGTCCTGCCTGTGATGCTGCTGGTGCATGGCCTGATGGGATAGCGGCGGGTCGTGGCGCGAGAGCTGCGAGTGAGGAGGGCCGTGCATCAAGCCCTGCGGACCACGAAACAAAGAAAATAAACAAAAATGACCAAATAGAAACGGAGGAAATGGAGAGCGGAGCGAGTATGCATGAAGACGTGTACACGGGTTCTATTCCCCTTTTCTAGTTGACCAACTCTAATGGTTAGGAGCTGATGCACACATTTCATGTTTTTCCGGCGCTCTGCATCTGATTAACCTCCAATCTGTGTCCTCATATAGCCTGCTGGATACAGCCCAGTGCGCTACACTAGAGGGCACTGTTGCCTGTGTCTACACGTGGAGCCCATTTTGGGAAGGGATTGTGGGTCTCACTCCAATAATAAATATTAGTCTTTCATCTGAACGCTTCAGTGGCCACCAATATTAAACTAGCCTAATTTATTTATGTGTTCATTATTAGGGGTCTCAGACATTTTAATAATCGAGTCCAACTCCAACCTGGAGACATTCATGAATAGAACAATAAACGCCACGCGCGCTCGAGTAGGATTGCAAGGACGCCTGGGGAATGCGATAGGATGGTGAGCAAATAAAACAAAAACATATTCACGCCAGTTCATATCACGGGGATAAACACGGATTAAAAAGTTTCACCCGATCCACACGTCACACAGACCTGGGAGGCTACGGCATGCGGGACACCAAACACTCACTGTATAGAGGTTGTATACAGGTTGTATAGGTCACTTACTCTCATCCGTACCTGCATCCCAAACGGAAGCTGCTGAGCGGTAAAGGGGTTCTGCTGCGGGGGGAACGACTGGCGGAGGCCAGGGCCCCCCATGAACTGGCGGTTGTTGGGGGGTCCACCGTGCTGGCCCAGCCCGCCCATGCCCTGGTGGCCCTGGGGAGGGAGGTTGGGTCTGGGGGGCTCCCTCTGGAACAGGCCCAGAGGACCCGGGCCCTGGCCCGCCTGGTTGAAGGCCGGCTGGCCGAACGGAGGGTGACCCTGGCTGGGTACCTGCTGGTGGTGGCTGTTGTTGCTGTTCATCAGAGGGGAGGAGTTGGGGTGGTCGAACATGTGTTGCCCTGGGAACCGCGGCTCTGTTAGAAGGGAGGACAACAGGGAACAGAGACGTCAGGGTGTTTGGTTGCTGGACGGACGGTTAAGATGCATCAGTTGTCGCCTCAGAAGTGGGGGTTGTATGGCAGGAGACAAACAGCCATACATACTCTATCATCATGGAGTAACCTCCCTAGCCTACTAAACGTCTGCCATTTGACATGAAACGGCAGAGGAAAAGGACTAAATATGCATTGATATGTATAGTGGCTCATTGAAATGTATGCGTGTACACATACATATAACATGAAGTGCCATTAATGGTGAAGCACAGGTGGTGAGGCCTGGTAGGATAAATATGTTAACATCTTAATGTGCAGGGTGGGGAAACAGGATGTGTGTGTGTGCGCGCGTGTGAGCAGCAGGGATGTATCCTACCGCCAATGAAGAAAGGCTCTCTATCCTGGAGGGGTGGAGGGGGCTGGTTCCTCCAGGGCTCCATGTGATGGGGGGGCCGCTGGGGCTGGCCAAAGCTGCCAGGCATGTGCTGCTGGAAGTCCCCAGGTCCCTGGCAGGAGGCACACACACTCAGGAATTAGAGCCCATGGTGTGGGGAATACAGCATTCACAAACAAATTAAACTAATTAAAAGTGGGCATTTGCAGCGCACCATTTCATTTGACTGTGTGTGTGTGTGTGTGTGTGTGTGTGGTTGGCTGGTGTAACTGAATGGCTGGGGTCATCTGTATTATGCAGGATTTGGACTTGCGTACATCAATATGCAAGACGATATGAAGAGGACAGAAATCCCTGAGAATGAAGGAAGGCTAAAACCTGCATTAATCCTGAGTGCCACTTTGTTGATACGGACAGCTAATGTGTCAGGTACAAGGACGCCCGCGCTTCAGTCAAGGATCAGCGCTCGCTAACTTCTTTGTTTCATCCGCCCACCCCCCGCTTTTGTATGTTCTACCCCCATCACCCCATCCCCCACCCCCGTCCCCTCCCCGTCCGCCTAGCTACCTTCCAAGGAAAACTAGATAACGATCCTTTAATCCCTCTTCGGTATAAGAATACCCCCTCATAGCTGTCTCCTTTATTCTCTTAAACATCCGTCTCTGTTGAAAAATTAACCTTCCATTCAACACGTGGCACTTCCACAAAATGGGGTGCTTTACCTCCACCGAGCCCCCCAGTAAATGACTTAAGATGCTATCGAGGCTTTAATCCACCTTTATTCTACTGCAGACTGACAGTGTTTAAAGGGGGGGGGGGGGGGGGGGGGGAGAGGGAGAGGAGTCTGCCAAGTTGCTTAACGGAAAGTTAATCATGGGGGCTTTAATCCGAGGTGAAGGAATGGGAGAGGATCACATTGTTATTGCGGACGTTATCGCTCTGCTTCTGAAAGGTCAGGCACCTGTTTGCACAATGGAGGCTGGGGTTGTATCTCTCTACATAGTACTTTATTAGGATATTTACACATTTGATAAGGCCTGGCTCCCCACTGCCCCCCCCCCTCCTTCTCCCCTACCCTAGACTGGTAATCCTTGATGATATTTTTTTTTTCAACTGTCTGAAAGGTGCTCAATATGTAACTGATCCAGCGATAAAGATCAAGCTAGCTAAGACAAATGTCAAACAATGGACCGGGGGAGGGGGCCGAATGTGAAATTATTCATTGAGAAATGGAATTTCAAGGATTAGGACTGGCAGTGATATTAATTTGGGGAGATTTGTCTTTAGACGCAGCAAACAAAAGTATTAATCTTTGCGAAATGTAGCCTCAGAGTCCCACACTCATCCCTCTCACCTTAAACAAGTGAACTAGATGATAATGATATCATGGATGATGGTGGATGACTGGGTGCCCGGTGGTAAACAGGAAGTTGATGTTTTATCACCCGCATTTTTCAAATGGTGTTCTTGGCAACCACCGTCTTAAACATGACTGACACCAGGGGAATGTGACACTGTGCGAGGCATCAAGCCAGTTGACCCCCTCCAACCCCCCTCCACCTGATGAGGACGAACAGTCCTTCCATTCCCAGTCAGACCCCATACCATCAATCTCTGCACATCATCACGTGAGACAACACAGGAATCACTAAATTGACATTGAGAGGACACAGACTGAGGTTCTTGCCAACAGAAGGCCCTGGCTCATTTGTCAACGGGTTTGTTAAAAACCACATAAAATGCAATTGGATGCAGCCATTTTCCCAATCATCAATTTGCATAAATCCATATAAAGAGCTCTTAGCAGGAGAGTCAGTCAGAAATGAGGCCACCTGATGCCAGAGCATCATTAGCTGGAAGGACCAAAGAACTTGAGGCACATTTGGCTAACTGGATGACTGGCTGGCAGTGCATTTTGTTCCCCCATGCCCATTCTAAACTCAGTAATCACTTTGCAGGCCTTTCTGTAATCTTTGGAATAGCTACTTTGTTACTCACATACTAAAAGTACCTTATATTATCTACCGATTCCATATTTTTTCAAATTTAGCCTTGAGTTCCATTGAAAAAGGCCCCAGTACTTCAATAATTCATACAGTATTTCAGTCTTTATTCAGATTTTGTCCGCTTTGGGGACACAAACTTTTTTTGGGGGAAAGTGCTGTTTTTCCACTGGAAGAACATCCTGGATTTGGGGCTTCAGGATTCCATTATGTGCCAGGCTGTGGTAGCCTTAGCCCTCGTGCATCCATGAAGAGTGACTCTCTAAGCCCCTGCCGGCGCCAGTGCCCCCTCCAGGAGCAGCCGCTTCCTGGAGCCCCTATCAACGCCGCCCAGTTGTGCAGCAGGAGCCCGATATCGGTGTGTTTACAGATTTGCTCTAACAGTATTTGGCTAGGGCGGCCGGCCTAAATGGCGTAATGATATTGCTCTCACAAAGAGGCACGCTAACCGTGTGATGGGAGGCAAGAGAGAGAAAGAGGGGGAGAGGGAGAGAGAGGGACAGCTGCTACTCACGGGGAACCTCTGAGGACCCACAGCAGGTCTGGGCTGGCTCTGAGCAGGCGGCATCAAGGGCACTGCAATGAGAGAAAGAGCGAGAGATGGGTGGGGAGAGGGGGGAGGGTTGGAGGAGCATGGTGGGTAGAGATGAGAGGGGGAGGGGCAGGGGGTAGGGAGCAGGACAAGCGAGGGGAGAAAGAGGGAGGAGGGGAGTCCATTAGACACCTCGCTGCTAAACACTGTTACACAGGCACGCGTCTTAAATTTCCCCCTCCAAGAAGTGCTCACATTTACACACTGCTGGGAAGCAGCCAGCAGCCATCGGAAATGGTAAAAGCATGTGATTTAGCCCAATGATGGAATACACATAGTAGGCACAAAGGTTAAGACATGCCACAAAAATTCTTTCCTCATCCATAATGGTTAAGACTTGACTCAATTCTATGTGCATTATCGTCTATTCATAATATATAAAATGTGATTTTTTTTTGCATCAATAATTTGGGGGAATAAATGGGAGACATTTCAGGGATGGTTTATTTGCTAAATCAGGTTTGGGATACGTGCCAACTGGAGGAAATAAGTATCCCGTTATCCTGCCCTCCCCCCGAACAAAACACACCGGCTGGATGTCTGTCTCTCCACACATACAATTAATCATGACTGGAGGCAATCCCTGATCTTTCAGTGGGACTCTTCCTCACAGGAGGAGGAAACAGCCGCCTCCCTACACTGACACACACACACACACACACACATTCACACACACCTTGCTAACAAATTTCAATTGCAGCCTCGACAGACAGGCCAAGATAAACCCATCTGGGGGAATGAAATGGCGATGCCGCCAAAAGGAGGAGAGGATAAACCCATTACTGGCGGGCAGACCTATTCACTTGTCATTCAGGCAAACAACAACATGACACTCTAATCCAGACACCTTTCATAGCAGTTCAAGGATAACTGCCAACCAAAATGGCAGTGTAGGGCCCTTAACCCAACAACTTGCACAAGCCACAGTCCAAGTAACCAATGAAAAAAAAAAATAATAATAATACACACGTTATATAATGTCTACCATAATATCCTAACCCAGCAAAACAACCTCCAACTCACAGCACTGAGAGGGACTGAGACCTACTAGGGGTTCCAGGCTTACCTTGGGCAGGGGATGAGGACGGGCCCCTGAAATGGGGGTTGATGTGGATGTTTTTGGGCTGCTGTGGAGCCTGCTGCTGGTTCTGGTGCTGCTGGCTCTGGTGCTGCTGGCTCTGGTGCTGTGGGTGGGGGTTGCTGGATGGCGGGGAGCTCATCACGCGTGCCTGCGGAACCATCTGCGGCCGGGCCGGCGAGCCCTGTGTGGGGGTCGAGCGGTGGGCCATGTGGGGGGGGATGAGGGGCTGCAGGGGCTGCTGGGCCAGAGGACCTCCATGTTCCAGGAGAGAGTTTGGAGTGTTGTGGTGGTGCTGGTGATGATGAGGGTGATGGTGGTGGTGAGGAGGGGGCATTCTAGAGAGAGACTGCTAATTGGAAGTGTAAATGGACAGATGGATAGAGGCAGGGAGAAATGTGGAGAAACGGAGGGATAAGGATAGAAAGAGCACAAGTCAGAAAGGGTTGTGTCTTGGAGGTCCTGACTTTCAGTTAATAAGCTGAACAACCTATTCTTGACAAGCCAATCACCCAACATAACTTCATTAACTTTTCAAATCTCCAATCAATAAATACATCTCAACTAAGACTTATGCATCAATATATGCAGTAGGACTGCTTTAGTAAGACAACTTCCATTGGACCCTTCTTCATTCACTTCAGCCCTTACTACACTTGTTATGGGTAACTAATTGGGGTCCAATACCTCATCATCTTGCAAAGCACCACCATTTGGAGAATTACACTTTTCTTTTTTTTTTATGTTATAAATTGACTTTCCATTTGACAGAAATGATATCAAAGGCTTTGCATGAATGGATGAGCAACTTAAACGAACGGATTATGAGCTTGGCAAGATATCTAACAAAAAGCAGGGGCAAGCAACTAAATCCTATGCAAAGAACAAATTAAATTTTGTGTAATGCCAACTAAATGGACCCTCGCCAAACGATTGAGCATAATCCATATATCAACACTGATAAGAGAAGTGAGGTTTTGGATGACTTAGTTCACTAGCAAGCAATCTCAAAAGCCAATAGGAAAAGAGCAATGTGCCACACACAGGTAAACTATCCAACACAAGGGTGAACAACTTGCACATCTTAAGCTTTTCCATTGTAAAACTATTGATTGAAGGAAAAATGTGTCCATGTGCCACAATACCGACAGGCTACTGCAGGTCAGAGTTGGAAAAGGGTTGAGTCAGTACCTGCATGCCCATGTGTAGAGGCATCATTGGAATCCTCTGGTCATTCATTCTTCCTCTTCCTCCACCCCGGAAGTCCCCCATCCCGAACCCAGGAAACATCCCTCTCCCTCCCCGGCCTCCTCGTCCTCCTCGACCACCGAAGCGACCCTGCCTCCGTTGGCGTTCTTGCTCCTCGAACTCCATCAGGTCGGCTTTGGCCTCCTCGGAGAGTTCTGGTGGGGCAGGAGAACCCATCAGAGAGAAGACACCAACACACTAAAAGAACCCCTGGAATGACTTAAGGGCTTTGTTATATACAAGCTAAAAGTATACCGTATGTTCTGTCTAGCATGTGCGTCTGCTAAATGACTAAATGAGCATGTGCTAGTGCAGTGGTTCTAACCCTGGTCCTCAAGGACCCCCTGTCCTGCATGTTTGACATGTTTCCCTGCTCCAACACACCTGATTCAAATAAATGGCTCGTTATTTAGCTCTGTAGAAGCTTGGTAACGAAAATGCATTTGAATCAGGTGTGTTGGAGCCAAGAAACATCTATAACATGCAGGACAGGGGGTCCCTGAGGACCAGGGTTGAGAACCACTGTGCTAGTGTATTGCCACTGTAGGTGCTACACTAAAGCCATTTCAAGGTTTCTGAAATCTGTCTAGAAACAATAAACGGACTGGAAAATAAAGTAAATGTACCTAGTGTTTCAGGTATGTTTCTTCGTTTGCTCGCTGCGTCGGCCAGCCGCACAACGCTGACGTCCTTTCGCTCGGTCTTGAAGCGCAGCCGGCCGGACTCTTCGTCATCTTCCTCCTCTTCGTCAGACTCTTCCTTCATGTCCTCCTCAGCCTCCTGTTCCTTCTCAGCCTGAAAGGGGAGGAGATTCACCTTTGTCAGGAACTTCCAATCAGACCTTTTATTTTCTTAATTTGTCGTTTTTTGCAGTCTCTCCACAAACTCACACCACGGTCTGCCCTATTTAGCAGAAAATGTGTTCAAACACAACGACAAATGAGTGTGCAGTAATGTTACTAGGGGCTTGGGAGTTAGGGAGACTTGATTAGACTGTGGGGAGGGGGCATGGAGACCTGGTGTCCTACCTCGTCTGTGTCGGGGAACTGGGAGCCGTCGGCCGCCTCCTCTTCCTCCCCCTCCGGTGCCTCCTCCTCCTCCTGCTCCTGCTGCTGCTCCTCTACCTGCTCCTCCAGTCGCTCATCGCCGAAGCTGGTCGAGTAATCGTCAACCTAAACACACATACAGGGCCCCGATGTCAATGCTGTGTCGTATAGTTCTGAGTGTATATCTCAAAATATTGTTCGCCCAAATGAACAAACAACGGAGTTCTAAAGCCTTGGTGTACATGCTGGGGGTTAAGCAGTGAGACAGCTAAGCAGAGCTTATTGGACATTTGATTCAAAGGATGAGTCTTATCTCATTATAGTAAATCACTATAGAACAGCAGGGTATCTTGTAAGTTTCGGCTGTACATCCTGTTTTACCATGGGCATATCCCTAGTCATTAACAGTTTAGGTTTTGCACTATGCAAACATTTTAATTAGCATTATTTAAATGAGGGCTCATGTCTCAGAAAAAAAAAAAACGATACACAAATGTAAAAAATAAAAAAAAAGATTACATATAAATCAAGTGTATCAATAAATTGAGCACAGATAAAGAAAACATTGAAATGTTATGATGGGGGGTTGTGTGTGTATGGGGGCTAAGGGGGGGGGGGGGGGGGGGGGGGTTCATTGAGCGCCTTGGAATTACCATAACAGTGGGAGCAAGCCTTCATTACTATTCCTGACAGCATTTGAAATTCAATGAGATGTAAATGTTTGACATGATATACAGAAATGCGGGGGGGGGGGGGGGAAGAGAGATAAAAACATACTCTCTGCTTCAGTGATGGTGAAAATATCAGCTACTGACTCCTACACAAATCACTGCTTTGTTGGGCCTGGCTGCAAATTCATGAGTCGGCACCAGGAACATCACACTAAAACACACACACCGAGGTATGACACGACAGTTTCGATTACTTCGCTCCAATGTTTGAATCCCAACGCAGTTCAGTATTCAACTATCTTGATTTAGGCTCTCTGCCAACCGCCTTCCCCAACTGCACACATCACGGGTACAACTCTGAAGATTCTACAGCGTGATAAGGGTCTAGATGTTTACCAAAAGCACACAACCATCTGGTAATGCATGTAGAAATCATTTGATGGCATGTCATGATGCTTCATAACAGGAGTCAAATGACTAAACAAGGTCAGGCTGGAGGTCAGGGGGACAGTGTTTGGTGTTCTGCACCATTAACCTGCCATCGCCCCCCCCCCCCAACCTACTGGAGGAAAAACGCCGCTCCACACTGCTGATATAGATGGGCAGATTTCCCCAAGGGAACAGAATGCCATAATCCCTTAAACTGTTCCACATATTACCTCTGAATACCACAGCACACAGAAATGCTAAGCCTTGCCAGTTAAGTGACCTTGTAAATACTTCGTTATTATGGACAGGAGATATAAATGTTCATTCCCTCGCAATGTGTTTCAACTGCTGCACAGTGCTGCACATCCACGGTAAAAAGGTCAACGGCTTATCTGTTTGAGAAGAAGTTTTAAAAAATGGGCTCGATACATCTTTGTCAGGTGTCAAACGCCATTGCGTGTCAGCAAGTGGACGGTAACAGACATTGCACACGGATCCGACCTTATCTCTCATCCTCCCATTCCGCAGTGAAAAAGGGAGAAATGGAAAAGAATAAAATGGGGGGGAAATCGCATCAATCATTACGAAACTGGATGTGATGTCCTTAGGAGGGTCAATAATCTTTTCACCTATGTGAGACTTTATCAGATCAAGTCAAAGCCCCAGATAAAAGCCCCGGCACATTAACCTCAGTCCAATTGGCAGCACATCTCTCCATGCACAAAGCAGCCTCTAACTCTGACAAAAATACAGGACCCAAGGTCACAATGGCACAGGCCTTTCAGCAAGCGACCGAGCGCCATTACACCGCGCCAAACAAGCTGTCAGTGCAAACTTTGTCAGCAGACAGATAAATAAACTGCAGGAGGGTGATAATGGATCTAATCCCCCCCACCCCTCCCCCCACCCCCCCAACCAAACCACATCCCCTAGGGCAAATCCCCCTGAATATATCTGAAACGTGGCCCTGAGAAAACCGCAGGCAGGGAAAATTGACATTATCTTTTTTTTAAAGGTGTGGGGCTGGGCTGAGGGAAGAAAGGAGGACTCACTTGAAATTCGTCATCTATGGGCTCATTAATTTGAATGTCAAGCACTTCGTCCTGGTAGAGCTGGTCCACCTCTTCCTGCTCTCCAGAGTACTCCATCTGGTCTTCGGCCAGTCCTGCGTCATCGGCCATGCCAATGTACTCCTCCTGCTCCTCCTCACCGGTGTAATCGCCCCCCTCCTGCAGATAGCCACCCAGCTCCGCCTCCTCGTAGCCTTCCTGCCCCAGGTTGACCGCCTCATCTGTGTTGACCTGCTGGTCAAGGGATCCACCCAGAGTGACATTGAGGCTCACGCCATGCCCGCTGAAAAGCATTACAAAAAACAGAACAGTGAATGGCAAACCTGGGTGCTAGCATAGCAACAAATGTGTGTCACAATGGAGGAGATCATGCGGACAAGGAATCGGCCACGTCGGTGCAGATGCTGTCAACAAACCTTATGTTTTGATCTTCGTCGTCGCTCTGCAGAAGGTCATCGTTCAGCTCTTCATCTGATGCCTCTGAAGGATTCTGAAATCAAATTACCAGATTGTATTCAATCTCTCGCAAGCCCACTTGCTCTGTTGTTTATCATATTTGTTTCTATGAGCCATAGGTTTTATGTATAGACACATTTGCCAAATCATCCTTAAATGAATTTTTCATCAAATGTATTTGTGTGTGATCAACCCCAATGGAAACTAAATTTCCATGTGGTGAAGAAAATCTGCCCAGGTTAAGGACATTTTTTTAACCACTCTACTTCCTCCCGAGTTCACACCAACACATGCTCCTGTGGAGGAGACACCTGCTACCAGCCTGCTGTTCCATTCTACACCGTTTACTCAGATACATAGGATGCGTCAATTACCAAATAACTCACTTAAACCTTGTCATATTGCATTGTCAGTTAAGGTAAATTGCGTGCTTGTGGTTTTGTCTTACTTTTTTAGATGTCAGCCAATCTTCTGCCAACAAATCACCCTCAAAGTCACTTTTAAAGGGAGAGAAAGCAAAATACAGGTTACAAGTAAGTAAACAAACTCAGAGAGACTTACGATGGTAAGTACTGCATGCGACTCAAGGGATATTGCCCTGTCAGATACACAATTTTAACAATCCTGAACATTTAAAGAATTAGGGGGTCCAATATCCAGCAGATTTCCCTTCCCCGGCCTGCCTCAAGACTATGGCCCGCAAAATATTTGCATCCCACATTTGTTAGGACCCCAAACTCTACACTTACCTCTCTAAATCGTCATCCTCCTCTCCTCTTCTTCTGCGGGACCTCTCGGCACCTGGTTTGTCATACTCATCAAAGCCATCATCTGCTATCAAAAAGACAAGACCTATTATAGTGAATTTGAGTAGTTCAATTGCCTTTACATAACTAATATAATACATCAAATAAATTCCTTCTAAATTTTGGACATACTGGAAAAATATACAAAACAATCGGGTCCATCATATTCGTTTATAGTTGTTTTTTCGCTTGCTAGGTACTAAGGCAATGTTTTAAGTGCTTAAGCTGACCAGAATACTAAACCATATTGATCAAGGCAACGAGCCGAAAATAGCACCAATTACACAAACTCGCAGAAATCGTGTGCTTTCAAAACTAGCTATAATAACTCTATACAACGCATATAACCATTGGGTTGGGACACATTTTGATCGGTGACGCTTAAGCCAATTTCACAATTAACTTTCTAGCCTAACTGATAAGTGCGCGGCTGACAATAGTACACAATACCAGAAGGCCTCACTTGCTAGCCAGCAGCAGCTCAGTAGGAGCCAGCAGAGAAAGCCAGCTAGATAGTACAGTATACACTACGTTGGCTCGCGCTGCCGAACACAGATAAAACTACCTTGTGCAAAATGCAGCAACTTGCAATAGTGCAATCAGCACAATAGGAAGATTGATTATTGTTAGCTAGCCAGACAGACGGTAGCTACTACTAGCTAGCTTGCTTACAAGAGTAGATCTTGCTCAACTACGACGATAATATGCCGTGCTGTTGACGTTGTGCTGCGCAAAAATAAGTCACACATGTAGTCGTTTATGAAGGCAGAATTAACAATGTTCGTTGATAAATACAAATTTTGCTTTGTTTGGCACAATTTTACATCAGAACGTATATGTTAACTAGCAAGAAAAAACATTGTTAGCTATCAAACACTGCTCTCGCCAGTTACGCTAAAGCTACAAGGCCTTGTGTTCAGGCTTTCTTACGCTAGCTAGGCTAGCATGTTTACTAATAATTTAGCTGACGTAAAAATAGAAAAATCCTACCTTGGGCACTTGCCGCCATTACGCAATACCGTTTCCACGATGTATAGGGGTTATAGTAGGCTATATGATTGAGAAATGCATTGAGATTTTTACGATTTGGGTTTCAAACAACCAGCTTGCTAGTAGTAGAATCGTCAGGGCTTTGCACCACAATCAGAGCATAAACATGGCAGAATGGTAAAAGCCCTGGTGCATTCTGGGTAACCTACAATGAGTGGTCCTTAACACCGATCAGAAGTCAGTTCTTGGTGTCAAAAAGCACTTATGTTGAGTAGCTTTTAGATCTGGAGTTTTGGTTGGAGTATTTGGATAGGTGACACAGCCAGGCCTATTGATGATGACTGTTGAAGGATGTTTTCGCTGTTTGTTTAGCCTAAAATGCTGTGTTTTGTCAGTCAAGGTAGTATAGCCGCAACAGTAAGACATTATTTGGATTCCAGAATTACGTTATACATTAATATAATTTACTTTGAATGGCTTCTTTTGTGACCTACTCTGACCCCTTCATCTGCAGAATTTTTCCTTCACTCTTTATTAGATTTTTCATTTGACCTGATTGTGTGTATCAAGACACTGCAATGATGTGCACTGGTATCCCCAGAACTGGTTACAATATTTTGGTGTTAAATCAATATAACTTTTTTGGCCCTTAATATAACTGATCTTAATGGACAATAACAACATTTTTGAGAACCAACATTTTATATTTCTGCATTTAAACTTCAGAACAATTATGAAATTTTTACTGATAATATTTATGACTTATCAGAATATATCTGCACTCACTGTCTTATGCCTGATGCGGTGCTTAAACATGGATAAACATTGTAAATTTGATTTCTTAATTACCATTGTCTGGGCTTGTAAGTGGGATCAGCCCATCAACCAGCTTAAAAGGAGTAAAGTTAGGAGAAATGTTGCCAACCTTTGTGCATAACAGATGATCACCATCATCATGAAAAGAATGAATGATCCATACAAGTCTGCCAAACTCTTAGTTATGTAATAATCCAATTGTATCATTCACACACATGATTTGGCATACACATAGGTTTGGACATAATATTCTGGCGTCAGTAGACAGCTGTAACGTTTAGCTGTTGCTGATTTTGATATGCTTTAATGATATCTTGGGATCACTTGTAGTCTATACAAGTAGCTGTTTTAGTGTCAGTCTCAATAGCGCAGTTAAGCCAATCTTATTCAAGTCACACATTTTATATTATTCTTTCAGGGACAAAGATGTTCTCGTTTTCACAAAGGTTTTGGCATTACAGTTGTTTTCTATGTTCTTGGTTCTTAAGTCTGGAGTCCATTAAGCTCATAGTGAGAAAACCAGGCAGTCGTCTGACTCTAGCTAGACTCGTGCAGAAGTCGAACCCCACAAATTCCTCCAGGGCTGACAAGCGTCAACAAAGAACCCTAGAGACACCAAAGGGAGGTGAGCAGTGAACTGAAGCCTCATTGTATTGGCTCATTATGGGGTCCTGCAGTGAGGAAGAAGCCATTTTGTAGCACAACAAGGTCAATATCTGAAAGCCAGAGCGATGGAAAGGATCAGCCATGAGATTTTTAATTTGGGAAAGCGTAGAGGGACTTTTTTAGTGAAAGACAGTCTGTGAATTCTAATGGACTATAGGGATTGGGAGGATAAGATGTTGAGCTGGCAAATGTTGTCCTTAGTTCTAACATAGTGGTAGCATTACTTGAACTAGAGTATATTTATTTAACAAATGTATTTTACACAAACATGGTATATGTATGGTACTGTATATTGTTTCAAAACCTTTTCAAAGAAAAGTTGGTGGCATTTAATTTAATAAAAAATAAAATGTTACCGGTTGAAACATTTTGGTTGAGTGATGATTCATAATTTCACAAGTTGTGATACTGTGGAAAGCATCCATGTACATAATCAAAATAGTTATGTTTCAAAATAACCAAGATTGCATACTATTGTCTCCTTTATCCATACACACAATATTTTTTTAATGCAAACTACATTTTTGTTACCCACTAAACTTGTCAGTGAGCAACAATGATGAAACCACTTCTTAGCCTTCGAGGCAACCACAAACAAGAAGAAACAATTTATGCAGGGTTAAAATGAAAATCATTTTTCCAAACAACCAACTGTAGAAGTGAATTTCTGTAAGCTCTACATCGGGACTCTTTCCCAAGAATTTTGGGTTTATTTCCAATAACAACTGAAGAAGAGAGCTGTCACATTCTATTACGGTGACCTCAATGATTCTCTGCCCTGTTCCCGATCCAGCGGTTTTCCATAACAATGCAATTTAGAGGGTGGAAAGCCAAAGGCGACAAGAATTTTTCCTCTTCAGTTAAAGCACAAAAGTTCTTTTGACAACAAACCTGTCAGTCTGGCTTGGTTGCAAGCACTTGACAAAATCTAACCTGTAACATAAAATATGTTTCATATGAGACAATGAGTTTAGTGCTGACAACTATTCTGTAACTTTAAACCGTCTTTGAGAAAGTAGAGGAGCAAGATGAAGCTGGAACATGAATGGCATATATTAAATGTACAACGACCTTTTTGCACTTTGTCAAATCCGAGTACAAGTTTATAGTGGAAAACATACATAACAAATTTGGAAATCTTAAATTCTGACCATCGGAAGGAAAAGCATAGACATAAACATATTTATAAAAGTCTATATTTTTATAAAAGTATTTCACTCACAAACCAGAAAAGGTATAGTCTCAGCATTATTTATTTATTTAATTACTGTCTCATGTTCTGGTGAATTAGGCTACTATGTTTCAGTGTCCTGACATGTAGCTCAATATGAATGCACTGAGAAATCTACACAGGGTTCTGGTCAGCTCTACTACTTTGTTTGCGCATTCTACTGAATCATGACAGCCTGAATACAATGAACCATTTTCCTTGCAATGAACTGCAATGATTATTTGCCCTCTCTGAATACGGGCACCAGAGGTTATAGCTTATTGTCATTGGATGTTCAGTTTTATATTGTAAATGCCATTGGCTCGCTGGCTGTCAGTCTGAAATGTTTCTGTCTGGGTACCATGCGGATTGTGCACGCGCAAATCAGCCAGGCACGTAACCTCCCAGAGACTGTCTGGAGTCTGTCTGAAACTGATAAAATTGGAGATGGAGTTTTAATTCTCTGGCCACATGCATACGAAATCGTGAATTCGAAATGGGAATCTACAATCACTTTAAATCGCCAGAGCCACGACTGAATAACCACGCATAACAAAGTGATGTTTAGGGACACGCTTTGAAAGTTTTTTTTCCAATGTTTATCACCAGACAGTTCATTATTGCACAGGTAAGACAACCATCTCTCCAGCGCGAGACTTTAAAGTACAGAACCTCATAAAACGGTTAAATGTAGGGTAGTAAATTGACTGTTATAAACGAGATAGAATGTATAAATATACAAAGTCCAAGTAGGCTATGCAAACATCATTACATGACGTACGTCATGTAAATTAATCAATTGTATTTCAAGGTACCTCGCATTCAGCATTGTGAATGAAGGTCGACTGTGAAGACGGCATTGTTTCCTCTCAGAAAATATTTTGTGTTCGTTCAGTTGCCTAACTGACTTTGTCAAGAGTAGAACATGACGCACAGTTCCTTGCGTTGATGACGTTTAACCCTTTAAACGTCACCTGGACATTCATGCTAACCTGTTGTTCATGAATAATAGATTATCGCTTGAAAGCGTTTTTAGAGCTCAATGAACTGCCAAATAAGGACAAGTTCTCTGATTTAGTGTCCATGTAGCCGATTTAGGAAATTCACCGACATATTTTGAGGACTGTGAGAACGGTTTCGTATGGTATTGTTATTATTAGGCTATGTGGTAGGCTATATAATTGCCTGTAGTCATTGTTTGTTCAATGTTTGGTTACTCCTCAGGTATTTATTCCAGCTGGTCAGATGTCTTTTTAACAACATCTAAGAATGAGCCAAAGATTGTTCGAGTGGAGCAGTTCAAAAGGTTGGCAAAAAAATGTAGACTAGTCGATACAGAACTATTAGGTTAAAAGATAACTGTCTGTTGGCACTCAAAGCTGTGATACTATATCAAAAAGAACACAAAGAGTAGTACATTTACATTTAGTCATTTAGCAGACGCTCTTATCCAGAGCGACTTACAGTAAGTACAGGGACATTCCCTCGAGGCAAGTAGGGTGAAGTGCCTTGCCCAAGGACACAACGTCAGTTGGCACGGCCGGGAATCGAACTGGCAACCTTCAGATTACTAGCCCGATTCCCTCACCGCTCAGCCCCCTGACTCCCCTTGACTTGACTAGTACAACTAGTCAAGACATGAAGACATAGGCTATTGAATGGAATTCAGTGTTCAAACATCTTATATATCCCAAGCTCTACTAAAAGCTCTATTGTAAAACAAGTAAGTAAAAAAGTCAGGTTAGTCGAGATAGACTGACCTCACCCACACAGATCATATCACTATGATTAACTTATCTAGTGGAATTAGAAACTAATAGTAGGGCTTTATGATTATTATGCAATAACCCAATATTAACCATCAACCAACCTATCCGTTTTCTTTTACCAGCAGATATAAAAATGTTAAATGAAGGGGTTAAGGGTTCTATTAAAGGGTAATGCCAGTGTGTCGCTGTACGTTTTTTTGCTGCCTCAGAGACACATACTGTTGCCAGTGAACTAGACACCTTTGCTTTGTCACTGCAGTTGTCTACTGGCTCCATAGTCACATGACTAGGGAACCACCCACACACCCTCTCTCCTCTCTGTTAGGCAAGATGGCCCCTGCACGCCATAGCATTGTTGTATACCATTTCTGATTCAATCATACAGGTGTAATTTAAAGAAGCTAGTGAAACAGATCTTAGAGTACTGAAACGTAATATAACAATCCGAGACAGATCCGCCAAGACGTATTTGGTGAAATCCAAAAGTGAACATTCGCTGCAAGCATCGTATTAAAATCCCTGCTTTGGTCTGCAGCCTGATTGTCTGTTATAAAACAGTGTTGGACCCTTGTGTGCTCATTCCCCATCACAAGCCAGTATTTCATTACATGCTGATATCCATGAAAGTGTAGTGTAATTACACGATCATTGCCACAATTAAGGAGTGATATAGAACTTAGAAAATACAAATTTTATATGAAAAATGTAGTCACCATATTGCATGCTTAGATACCACATCCATTACCATTTTGTCCATAGTGCTGAAATCTGTCTGTTGTGGTAGAAGCTTGTGTACACGCATGCAGCTGAGCCTGTCTTATCATATAATACTAACCAATGTGATATATGAACACATCAGCCTTGCAGAGTACTAAACAGAGTGTACATAACATTCATCAAACGCAGACATAATGAGTCTAGGTATTAGTTCAGAGCAGACCACTTATTTAGATAATTAGATAAATCTTCTGAGACTTAAGGCTTTTTGGGTGCTTTTACAGCCCCTTAGGGGAGAAGCCTGACAGTACAAGTTATTTTCAGTCTCTGACTGTGAAGTTTATCTGTTGATCTTATCAGTGACCAGCCAGGACAGATCTCTTCATTATCACCTGCTTAGTGCATCTTCACTTTCTGTCAGATTCCTCCTTCCAGCTCACCTTGTGATGTTCCGTAATGGTTTTTGAGGTTTTTCAGAATGATAATTTTCTATGTAGCCTAAATCTGAGCACTGTATGCACGCCTTAACATCGTCGCATTTGATCTTTTGTGGTCCAGACATCCATGTTAAACTTAACAAAATATTTTGACATTGAAATGTAGATATTTCAAAGCACAATGAGAAAGGAAAACATTGTTATTTAGAAGAAGAAAAAGAAAATGTTTTTTGGGGAAACTTTATTTGTTTTGGTCAAGGTCAAATTCACAATCTAGATTGAAAATGACGAAACTTATTTGAGAAGAGATGACAGCTATTATAGTGAGGTTAACCTGATAGTATATTTTTATTTTTTCACATATTCGGTGCCATTGATTTTCTGTAGAGTACAATATTGTTTACATCCATATATAATAAAATATCATGCAATATGTGACATTGAAAACCCCCTTTGTAGCGTTTAGTCTAAGCTTTTGAGATGTTGATTTTTGTTGGCTTGAAATCCATAAGTTGTGTTTTAAACTATGTCTATCTTTTCCAATTTCAGGAGGCAGAGAAGATGCAGGATCCCATGACAGCTAGAAATACTCCTTTTCTCTGGCAATGTGTTCCCAATGTGTGTTCACGGTAAGATTTGTGTTGACCTGTTCGTTTAAGAACATTTGGGCATGTTTTAAGTCAAGTAAAGAAATGCTTGGAATTTGCGAAAGTGTTGGGGAAAGTGAGCAAGTGTTATTGCCTCGGGGGGAGAGGGGGCGTGGGGAGAGGGGTGGTGTGGCTTTGTGCAGCAGATATTGATATTAACAGAAACTGAGCAGCAGCTTGCATCGTCAAATTTGATTGATAGGATGCTGAGATGTGGCTTGACACTATTCAGATCTGCCTTTTAATAAACCATGATTCTTGATCTCTTTACAAGATAATTAAATATGTGGATCTGATAAAGACCACTGGAGGCCTTGCTAGAAAGTGCTGAGGCAAGTGGTGTCACAGGATTGTTGTGTCTCTCAACTACTGGCTCTGTGTTCTCCATGCTGTTGTTGTAACGCTCACAGGCTGTGGCGCAAAGATACATCAAGACAGAATGCTTACGGTCTTAGTCATACAGCTGCTTGATATATTATTTAACATTCTGAGAGTATCTCGGTGCTCATTGATATCACCCTATATGGTTTAGGAATTTGGATTGAAAGCAGAGATGTGCACAATAGCGACACCAAGACTGCTTCTTTAATGGCTGCTGTTTTCTGTACTGACTACGTAATGACGCAGTTCTCTGAGGAAACTGGGCGTCTCCTTTCTACATTGGTGTGATATCATTTGAATCAAAGCCTTTTGCTGTATTTTAAGGGATTTTCTGGCAGTTTGCCATACAGGGCCCAGTTGCTTGTTTCCCTCATGGCAACATAAGATTAGGTCTTTTTGTACAGCTGTGTCCTTTCGCTAGGCTTGGCTATCGATAACTCAAGACCAGCAGCCTCCATTTTATGTGGTAGGCGGTAGCAACGCTCTAGGAAAGCTACTGGGATAGGCAAACTGTGTTGTGTGCAAACCAGTAGGAACCAGAACTGGAAATATTGAATGTTAGTTCTGTAAAATATTTTGCCAGTGATTATTTTTTATAGATTGTCCCTTACGCTTATAGAGATTAAAGAGGGAAACTATTCATTTTTGAACGAACCTCGGGCAGAAGTAATGTTTTTAAATCCGTTATCGCCGCAGTTTAAGAAAGTCCACCACATTGGCCACTAATTCAAAATATGAAGAAAACATTTAAATGCATCTTGTGCAAATTGTATTCAAATTTATCAATATTCAAAAGCATGTTTTATCATCATCACCGTTATGCATTGTTTAACATTGTTATAGTCCTAACCAAAAATAATTACACACGACAAACTAAAGTGTACTGAATTAAATTGGAAAATGTTAATGTTTTTGTTTAGAAGTATAAAGTATTAAAGTATAATAATAAAGTATATGTTTGTGGCATGACAATTACGTCCTAATATCTGTTTTATCTAATAATTTAAAACAAATGTGTATTTGCATATGCAGTGTGCTTTGTTTCAATGTGCATTTGTGTATTAATCATCATTTAAGTTTTTTATGGACAACTATGCACAATAGTATTTCATCCCCTAATTACAGCATTCCAATTCCCTATTATTGTTTTTGGGTTAAACTATTTCGTAACGTCGATATACTTTTAATTTCGTTTTCTTTTTTGTTATTTAGGTCTGCTCTTTTTATGGTAACCACCATACCGACTACGACTATCATCGCAGTCGACTGACATTGTTTTAAATATTTTTAAATATTTTTTTTAATATGCTTTGTGAAAAACTAAAGACAAATAATAATTGGTCAGTACGCAAAAGGACGATCCTTGCATTTAGAAGTAATTGAAGGTTAAGCATGAGAAGCATTTTTGAAGTAAATCAAAATGTATAACTTTAATAGTTTTCAGAGTTATGCTTGAATATACAGTATTTACTTATCCTTAAGACGAATAGATAGTTTGTTTTGCTTATGCACAATAAAAATTAGTGTTTTGCCAACTTGTTTTCTTCTGAAAATCAAATACAACTCTCAACTGTCTTCACACATGCATCACTTTCAGTCTATTTTCCTGAAAGTATATGAGGTCCAGACTAGCTGCAAGCTTTGTGTGTAATGAGTTCCTTTATCATTCTGAGGTTACAATGTGGGAGATTTTGCCAATGACCTTCCCTCTCTGAATACTGGTGTTGGGTCGAATGTTAATAAGTTCATGAAGGCCAAACTGTGTCTCTCTGACTCCCAACACAAGAATGGCTGTCAGAAACATGTTAAGCAGCTTCTTTCTTGCCACAACAGTAGGGAGAGGGAGCAAGCGAGAGAGTGAAGGCAGTGTGTTTGTGTGTGTGTGTGTGTGCTTGGGGGTGGTGGTGGTGATGGGTGAGGAGAGGCTGAGGAAGAAACCTGCCTCATCTTAGGTCAGATTGCTTGCACTTGAGTAGACTTTTTTTGTTCATCGAAACTTCTTGACCTTTCTACTGCAACAAATCAATGTAGCAATCCAGCAAATTTGAGATTGGTTCACCAATGAGGTTGCTCAAATATGTTTACGTTTGAATTTGAGTTGATAAGATTAATCCCCAAGTATAATGTTACGACCAAATCTAAAGCCCTAAAGGGCTAAAGAATACATAAAAAATCTGCTGACAAATGACTTTCAGTAACTGTTTCAGTAACTTTCACAGTAAACTGAGGCTGTAAGTCTGGCGTTTGTGTGTCATACAAAAAAGCACATCCATGCCAAATATATTATATGTTACATATGTTACAGTTAGATTTCTTTCATAATCTGTAAAAAAAATTAGAATATTGTATTCAATCATTGTTATCCAACCATGAAATCAGTGATAATAGCACTTTGGTGTACAGATCTTTGATAACTTCCAGTACAATTTCCTCATCGACCAGAACATTTTTGGCCCATATGTTTGGACCTCAGCATCATACCATCTAGGTCGCATGTAAGATTTCTAGTGTCTGGGACCAGATAGTCTGGTTACAGTAAGGTACACCTTCAGCCCCTGTAGAACAATGGAAAAACAATCATGATTTCGAAAGCAACACTAAAATCTGGTAGTTTTATTACATTTCACTTAGAGGCTTCGAGGGAGCATTAGATGACCAAAACAGGGTATAGTTTTGCAGACAAGTATGAATTTGTGAATGTTTGATGGACAGCTCATGGTATTTACTTTTTTAGCTCAGTGGTAAAAGCATGTATGCTTTGTTTTTGATGATTGTTCAATTGTTTCTTGTGTTGAAGTGTTGTTGTAATGTGGTTGGTTTTAAGATGTTCACACATATCCTGCCCGTCTCACCCAGCTGTGTAATACTGACAGCTTCCAGCCTATTCTCCTGTATTTCAATGAAAATATTTTCAGCCGGTGCCTTTCAAATGAGGTATTCATCTATGAAACCCTAACTAGTGTATGGAAAAAGCTGCCAGTGATGGTTAAACTAAATCTTGCAAAACCTTTTAGATAAAACCGAGTGGAAATACTTGATGGGAGGGCGTTAACCTGTTGAGCAACTTGGCCAAATAAACTTGAATACCTGCCATCTTATATTTTCCTATATTTTTTTACCCCTCCATTCCACTGTTGTAGTTTTAACAGGTCTTAAAGTGAACACTTGAGACAGGTCTAATGTTGAGCAAAGGAGTACCATTAAGTTCTTCATCATTTGATAGAACATTATAGGGCATTCACATATGGAGCGGCATGGCGAGTTCCAATACATTATCAATGAAATTCAGGTTTGGGGGAGGAGCCAAGGGGAGGTGAGGAGCATCGCGGCACGCCTAATTCATGCGTTGAGGGGCATTAAAAAAAAAGTATAGAAATGTTCCACTTTTTTAGTGACGCTGGGACATTTCAACCAATCCACTAGCTAGCTAGCTGTTTGTGTGTCTTCCTACTTTGTCAACACCCACACAGAGCGTTGAATTGGTATCAGCATAGCGTTACAAAGTAAGGAATCCACATGCCGCGCCACTCCATATGTGAATGCCCTAGTCTTGCAGACATGTTTTTCATAAACAGTTTTTCTTCAAATTTGACCTCCCCAGGTATACCTGCCTTCTTTGCACAATGTGACCTTTAGTGAAATAAGACTCAAAGGCAGCGTTAGAACCAGTCGACCCAGCGGAACCTCTTTGCTAGAGAAACATGCACCATAACTAATTGGTAAATCTTACCTCTCTCCAAGGTGGAAGAAATTATTTTGTAAACAGGGAATATGTGGGTTGATGAGTAAATTCCCACCTTTTCCAAACTGCAGTACCCTAACAAGTCTCCCAAGACCATTAGAGTGTATATATCACATCTCACTAATATTTTTCAGACCAATTTCAAACAGAAAAATGTGATCATTGAAAGGAAAAATGCTAACCGTACCATGTCTTTCCTGTCACACAATGGTGTGGAAAGGTCAGGCCTAATGAAGTCAGAGGGGTGACCCTTAGTATTCAGTGACTTTGCATGGGCTTCCACCCCAGCCAAGGAACCATGCCAGTTAATCCTCTTTTGATCCTAATTGATAGGCAATAACATGATCCTTATCCAGCAGCTTTGTTTTGTCTTCCGCAACCCTCTCATGGAGTGTCAGTGACACTAGGTGTGAAAGCGTTAAACCAAATGTGAAATTGATATTTCTCATGTTTGTTCACTTAAACCTTACTGTTTTTGTTACACCCGCAAGAAAGTCCTCAGTATGCACTGCTTACCGTTTGAGGCTCTTTACAAGACTTAGCTTATGACCCCCAGAATCCTACTGTGAACTGACCAGTGAAAGGCCAAGTTAAGTTTTTGTGTTGAAACTCTTTCATCTTCATCGCTATCTTAAAGGTGATTATACTATTGGCTAATCACCCACTTAAAATATCTAACAAGTTGCTGTCTTGGATGGGAGGAAAGGAAGGACCACAAACCAAGGGTGACATACATTCTGTATGCATGCCTCCAAGATGGTCACTTTTCTTGAGTGATCTTTACACATGCTTCCCCTTAGGAAATACATTTATTAGTAAAAATGTGTCTTCATATAGTTTGTTTGTGCTAGGATCTGTAACCGAGAACGTTGGATGACCTGCATGTGCTTGGCCTCATTGCTTTTCTATCCTTAGTTTCTGTTTTATTCATTTTCCACATGTTTATGGTAGACTGCATTTATTCCACATATTCTTTTTCTTTTTACCCTTTCTCTCCCCCTTAATGTAGTTCCTTGTTGTTTGGTGTGCCTATCGTTAAAGACTATGGGCACTTTCATTAACTTCAGGACTGTAGGCAAACACAGATGCCAAGGAAACCACAGGCTATGTCTCACGATAGGCGTTATGCAAGGACAGGCTTCATCAATCCAGACAGCTTAACATTTTTGGATTACTACTAAGCTTTTTACTGTCACTTTTATCAAGAATTGCCCAATAAAAGAATGGCCGTCGAAATGCTTACACGCTTTGTCGAAATAAAGTTGAAAGAATACTGTAGTTGGGAGGAACAAATGTTTGAATAAGCTGCTTTTTTTGCCCCTGTCTCCTCAGCAGCACATCAGTATCACAATTAAGAAGCATGTTGTTTCGCTAGTGTGCTCAGTAGTGTGAAACAACACACTTTGGCTGGGAAATGCCAGGTGTCGTGTCTGTTCTTGTTCGCTTCACACAGTGACTTGAGACCCTCCCTGGAACACCATTCTCAGGTCTCCTTAGGATTGAAAGTTATTTCCAGCTTGTTTGTTACCATGAGTAATGAGTGAACCAGAAGACCTGGTAACATCATTTGCTGCTCAGAGGAGATTGGGATGGAACAAACACTAATTAGGGATCCTTAGAAACTGCAGAATGGGACTTCGCTCATGTACCCCACTTGACTGACGACACCTGCCCTCTTCACGCCACACTCCCCAAACTTGTCCCAGAACAGACACACTGAGTTGGTCTCTGCCAGTCAACCTCTTATTTAACTCATAAACAAACACACGCATTTAGACACATACACAAATGGGTTGGAATGGTCACAATACCGTTTGGTATTAAGATGTCGTTTTCAGAAAAAGTCACCAGAAGTCTGGGAATGAACTGATTATCTTGGATTTAAAGACTTAAGTTTAGACAATTCCTCAAACCTCAGAATTGTGCAGTGGACCCTGAAGGATTATTTGGATGATGAAATTCATTTATATGTTTATGCTGATGTCTGTGTTTACTTGTTGTTTTAATACAGTGGGATAGTCCAATCAAATAAAGAAACCAGTTAAATTTACCCTTACTGTGGTTGATGACAACTCCAGAATGAAGGGTAACAAAATCATAGCTAAAATCAGATTTTAACAACAGTAAAAGTAAGGCTAAACTAAAGTAGTGTGAACTGTACCTTGATAGGGTTGTGTCTGAACCTTGTAACCTGTCTATCATGACCCAAATACTGTATTTTACATCCAAAAGGTCTACTTTTTCCAACTTTGTGTATAGCTTTTAAAAAAATGAAGGTGCCATAAAGGAAACACAATACAAAATACTAATGAGATGTCCACATTTAGTGGAAGGTAGGGTGGGCACTCTCTTTTCTGCACATAACCATGACTCATTCAAAAAAGAATGGGAAAAAAAGGACTTTGATGGTCTTACAACTGAATTTTAATAATGGCCCCAATACATACTATTTCATTAAAAAAATTGTCACATGCACAAGTTATTTAGGAAAAGTAAGAAATGTTACAAAATTCTTGATTAATAATGAATTCATTGTTAACCAATGGGAGAAGTGGTGCTTAAGAACCAACATTTACATTTTGCCAGTGGTTTTCAATAGTTATGCACAATAAAAAATCCATATTAGCATAAAACATCCGGCTTGATTGCAGGCTCTGATGCAGATACCCTGCAAACTAGCTTTATTTGCCAATGCAGATTGGATCCCAATCTCTGCGTGAATGTGCGAGGCTTACTGTATGTTTGCTTATCTGTCCCGCCATCCCATCTATTCAAATAGCATCCCTTTAATTACAGCGCAGCGAGGCTGCTCGCCTGGCTTATTCTCTTCCTGGGACCTTTTTTCCTTCTTCTGGGACCAGATGGCGGAGGGGCACGGAAGCTCTTCTTTTGTCTGAACCCCCCTGTGAAAGAGGCTCTCCTCCCTAATGTAATCAGTGGCACCGGAAGGGTCCATTCTGGGCTGTGAAAGGAGACAATTGGGTCTGGACACGTCCAGATTATAGAAATGCAGAGTTCATCTTCCCGGCCCTGCCCCCTCTGACCAAGGCCCTGGCACAGAGGACCATCAGCTTTGATCAGCAGAGGGTGGAGGCGGTGATCCGACCTCTCGGGGCTAAAGGCCGCCCCCCTGCCCTGTTTACCCTGTACTTGGCTGCTGTTGACACCTCCCTTCCGGAAAGAGCACTGGGGGGCGGTTGGGGGGGGGGGGCTGGTAGTGATGTGTGTGTGTGTGTGTGTGTGGGGGGGGGGGGGGGTTCTAAGGGGATAGATGGGAGTGGGGGGGGGGGGGGGTACCATGACCTGTCTAGACACCGTTGCCCGTTTCTATGGTGTTGCCAAGGAGTCATGATGAACTCTGACCTTAAATGTAGTTGGTTAAGAGTCACTCTGGTCATCCAAGGGGATTTTTATTTTGTTTTGTTTTTCATTTTGGAGGAGTTCGGCAGTGGGGAGAACAGGCGGGGGTATGGATGTTACCCACATAATACACTGCCTCCTGGAAAGGACAACTACGATGAATCTATTGACAAAAGTTTTTTTAAAGTTAATATTTTTTTATTTAGTATTTTTTTTTCAACAAACTTCAGGAATGTATGTAACTTAGATCATTACATCTATATGATATACTGTATGTATGTATGTATGTATGTATGTATGTATGTATGTATGTATGTATGTATGTATGTAAGTATGTATGTATGTATGTATGTATGTATGTATGTATGTATGTATTTATGTATGTATGTGTGTATATATATGTATATGTATATATATACATACATTTAGGGCCTGGTTGTACACACATAGCTCATTTGTGTTAGGACATGGAAATACATATTTGTTTACAGATTAAGTGCTTGCTTGGCAATATATTTGGAAGGAATTACGTTTTGTTAAAAAGATAGTGATACATACAGAAAAACGTTATAAAAGGTTTTTGGCTGGATTTCTTTTTTTTACATTTTAGAATTGGATCATCCTCTGACATCAAATCATTAAGTCAGTAAGTAATTACTGCATTAATATAAATGCTTGATATTAGTGTGGCCTTTTGATCTTAAAACTGTAAATATGCTCAGGAAAATCTGTTGAACAGTTTTGCGCAGTTGTATTTTTTACATACCTCAGAAAAATGGTAGTCATGTGATATTAGTTAACATTTTTGATTATACAAGATTTATGTATTCTGTATTCTTGAGGAATTGTTTATCTGATCAAATCAATTTGTTGAAAAGTATAGATTCTTACTTTAAAATAGGTTTATGTTGAGAGACTTCAATTCCTTGCAAAGGCTTCTTTTGAGCAATAATGGTAATGATCCAATCGATAGATTGAAAATCATGTATTTTAGAGATAAGAACTGCTGTGACTAAATATTAATTAAGAGATCACATTTTAGGAATGTTGAAATTTGTTATATTAATGGTATACTGATTTGAGAATGATATCTAGGTATTTCATCCTTCATGCAATTACATTAAAAAAATATTAGTGCATTATATACAACTATCAATAAATCTCCACAAAACATGGCAAGGGTTTTTTTCGACATGTCGTATATTTTTCAGATTCACTGAATTAGTATCAAGTATTGAATAAAACTCGATATGAAAGACCCTTAGAGTCTCAAACAGCAATATGTTTGTACAGTCTTTGATGGTGCTAGGACACCCGCATCATCATGCAGACAGAAGCAGGAAACGGCAGATGTTGATGTTCCTGTGGAGAGGGTGTAGTGGTTCCACCAACATGGCCGCCGCTGCCACCCCACCCTCTTGCCTGCCACTCAGAAGTTAAAATGGCAGCATGCAGCAAAGTGAATGAGTGAGGGGGGGATGGGGGTGTAGGGGAGGCGCCGACCACTGCTGTGTGGTATGGCATACTCCACTGAACCATACCCTTCCCTCCTAACACCAGGTCCAATCACTCTGTATTTTCTAAGTCATTGATGAAAACTATTGTGAGGATAGCACAGGTTGAAGGTTCTGACATAGGTAATGGGTAGTTCCCTTTTAGTGTGTGCCACCATTTTCTCCATTAAACTGAAGGCACAATGAGTGGTTGAAAGCACAGGGGCTTCTTCATGGGATTAGAGTAGTATAGATGTATATACAAGATGGGCGGTAGTAGACCAAATAAAGCCTCAGGATTGGTTAATATGGGTGTAATTCAACAAATACAGCTCAGTAATGGATGTTTCGACTTGCATGTGTAACCAAGAATGCATACGATGCTGTATCATTGGAAAAAGGTTTATCTGTATATCTTGTTTTTGCAATCAGCACTCTCAAATAAGACATTACTGTGATGATTTGCCTCACAAAGTTCTATGTGACAGATTTATCTCCACTCATTTTACGTTTAGTGGAGTGTTAGAGTAGATTTGTGCTGTATCACAAACTAACATTTAGTAATGGCTCCACATTTATCATGTGTGAGATTGCGTGGCCATTTTATTCTGCAGTATCATGCATCCAACCATCTCTTCTCCCATTGGTTCACAATGAAGGCTGCATGATTTGTATTCCAATATGCTTTGTAGAATCCCTCAGAGAAAGTATACCTTTTTGATACATGAAGGGCATTCTGAGTAATGTGCAATATGAACTGATTACATAAATATTAAGCACGCTGTAAAACAGCTGAGTATGTTTACTTGTTGGCATGTATACCAAATGATATCCAACAGAACAACAAGACCCAGTTACTTTAACTTAACTATTTTCCAATAATTCTGTAGCATGCAACACCAAAGATGAGTGCTGTTTGGAAATCATAATTTTGGACAGTGTGGACTCTCAAGCTTTTCCAGAACTGATAAATAGTAGTCATGTCATGGCAAAACAAAAGGCAAACGCCCTTTAAAAATCGTAATTTTTGACAATGTGATCTCTCTTCTTTTTTCATTCAGAACTGAGTTCAGTAATGACGACAAAGCCAATAATTGTGATATATAGCCATAAAACACACTAGAACAGTAGATAGAGGCATTGAAACAAAACTATCTATTTTTAGGCTTTTCTGTCTATGCTGTAGGTCTGACATCCACCCATTGGCTCACCCAGCATATGTATGTGTGTCTTTCTTTCCACAGTGAGAAGAGATAGCGGCGGTTCTCCACAAGGAAGATGTCACGCCGAAGACGGGTCCGCACGATGATGTTGCGAGTGTCAGCGCGGCATCGGGGGTTCTCTCTATGTGCCTCTCTCGACCATGACGCGTTACCATAGAGAGTGAGTGACAGGCCAGTCCCCAGAGAGAACAGGGGGTCTGAGGTGAGTCGGATGTGGCCTTGACCCTGTCTGGCTTTGTGTCGCCTGGCAACAAAAACACACAAACACACATGGTAAAAAAAAGACATATTACATGAATGTTCTTGGCACCATGTTCTGGGGAATTCACAATTCACAAAAGGGCATGGTCAAGAAAACTTTTCATTTCTCTAGAAAAGGATGTGAAAACCCATGTGGAAAGTGACACCTCGTTTTCTCTACGTACATTAGAGAGTAGCCATATCACTAACTGTTTTGGTAAATTACGTTTAACAAGGAAACGGCCCATGTGTCATGTTAGGTCTGGCTCGTCACTTTTCTTATTGTTTACAGTTTCAGATCTGTAAACTGTGATGAGATGCACATGTCCAAGAGGTTCTCTGCATAACCAGACTACAGATCAACTTTTGGGGATTCTAGCTGGGGCTAGGATTTCATATAATCTGCATAGTAGAATTTACATACCGGACGAAAAATATCTAATAAAATCCCAACATGGTTACACTGTAGGCTCTGCACTGAGGGTGACTCTCCAGGGTTTTGGTGTACATGGGACACAGATTGCATGTGAACACATAACAGTGCTAAGGTGAATTTGATGGAACACCAGTCTCGCTCAGATTTTTTGGGCTCATAATAATGTGTCGGTACAGAACCTTTTGCTTGCCATATGGTTTGGAGTTCATTCTATTCGTCATTAGGTGGAACAAAAATATTTCTAGTGAAGGTAATATGTTGGCAATCATCACATGTTTATAGATCCTAGACGAAACTTCAGTTTGTAACTGCATAAATATTTTTCAGTGAGTTAATACAAACATTTAATTTATAAATAAGTACATCACGGTTGTATTTGGATCATCGAAATGATGCACCGTAAAGTTGGTTGTGATACTTATTTGGGCATATAACTGGTGGAACATTGAAAATAGAAGTTAACTATGTTTAAATCATGTTAATCAAGGTGCATATCAACATAAACCCAAGTACAATTCTTTGTAATGGGTGACTTTCTGTTAAGTGTGGTCATTCAAATTAGTCTTCACTAACGGTAAACAAAAAGAATAAACATTAAATAAAAATATTACCATCATTTTTTCAAGATGTCTATTATTGATATACTTATGCTATATAAGAGAATACTTATGTCTACACATGGATGTAAAATAGTTTGTTTAATAGAATCTGTATCGTTTTAATACAGCTCCAATCAATGATACATCCACTGTGATACTGATTTAGTTGACTCTAAATCTGGATCTGGTTACAAATTGGAAGAAAATGTAGACAAAGCTCAACTATGCCTCTTTAATGCATTAACCAGTCAGTCTACTAAGATTCTTGCCGTGGTGACACAATGTTTCAAGTACACCAAAGGCCAAATTTATGATGTGCCCTTCAGTCCCTTTGCAATACATCTGTCAAATTACAAATCATAATTTCTCAAGTTGCTTGAAAATAAATCTTCCAAGAAAGCGTTTCAAACAACTTTGAGGTATCAGTATTTGCTGAATAGTGCATTTTCTTACTGAGAAAATCCTCTCTAAAAACAAAACATTCACTCCAAATATCGGCATTAGATAACCTGGATGAGAAAAACAGTCAAGGGAAAATTCCCCCCAAAGAACAGGAAAGAAACTTGTGTTAGAAAATGTCTTGAATCTTTTTCTTTCAAGAGGTCACTCAAACACAGTGTGTGAAATGAGAGTTGCCTGTGTGTGACTTCTCTAGAATGTATCCCCTATCCCATTGTCTGGCCGGTCGACTTCTGCAGGCCCCACTGGCCTGACTTCCATCCTTGAGAGATCAAGGGTTACCAAGGTGCTATTGAGAAAGAGGGCGCTCGGGGAGAATGGGGACAACCCAGATCACCAAATACTCATTTCCTTTGCATGTTACGTACCCCCAGTTGGGATTCAGGCAGGGTCACTGACACTTAGTGCCAGAGTGGATGTTTGTCTCGTCATTGTTATTAATGAAAACTGTGGCTCTCCTCTGCGCAAGGAGCGGGTGAGTGTGGTGTTTGTAATTTGGTAATGCCTTGAGATTGCCCAAAGGAAACTGTGATCTGACTATGTCCAGGCAGTGCCAAACAGCAGTACCTCATTTAGAAAGGTAAAAGGTGGCTCTGTCCACTCTCACTCTCCCCACAAAGTCTGGCCACTGAGCCTCAGCATTAACTTGTATTCTAACAAGATTAAAATATATTTGTCCTGGGGATTAGCATAGTTAGGTGTCCTTTTGCAGTTTCTTTCTTCGCACTAGTGCGGCAACAGTGGGGCTTTGATCTGTGTTGCGAAGCAAGGGTCCTGGCTTGGCCAGGCCATCGGAGTGCCAAGTGTGAAATTGGCCTGATGTCATCCCCATTCTCCACTTTTTACATCTTTCACCACTTTAATTATGTTTCCGCCACAAAGAGCGGGCAACTCAAAGAAGATTTTTCTCTGGCTATAGGAAGCATTTGGAAAACTATGGGTAAATGACACAGTAGGGGAGGGGAGGGGGTCAGAGCAGGATGGGTTCCTATTGTGTGATGCAGACAGGATCAATGCCCTTTCTGATATTTCTACCTCTACTTTTTCTCTCTCTCTCCAGTCTCAAAGTCCACCTAACATTCTGCAAGCCTTGAACTTTTGATATGTTTTGTGAACAACTTCTTTTCCAAATTGTAGCTTTCTTCGGTGGAGGGTGGGGGTCGAATGCATGCATAATTTTAGTTATTTTAGTCTTCAAGTTAAACACATGTATATCAGAATAAACATATGAAATTTTTCTCTGAAAGTTGTCAGAGTTTAATACAGATCTTGAGTTAACATGACTCAATATCTATCATGACTCGATCATTATTTACTAGTTACTAGTTACTATGTAGTGAGTTGTAAAGTATCCTTAACTTGTTTCTGTGTACTTTCTATACTGAAACCATGGTGTTAGGTTGGTGGGTAGGTTTAATATCAGTTTACACAATCAACACCTGTTGTTTTTTTTTTTAGATCTGATGTGGTTTGATTTTGAAGCGGAAATGTGAAAGGTAAAGAGTAGATGTGTGCATCTGTGATTTAGTTAATGTGCTTGTTCAGGTAGATCAGTGGAGTGAGTGAGTGAGTGAGTGAGTGAGTGAGTGAGTGAGTGAGTGAGTGAGTGAGGGAGGGAGGGCAGGCATGTGCGAATATGTGTCTGTGGGTGTTTTTGAGACAGGGGAAAAGAAGAAGGGAGGGGCGGGGCGGTGAGTATGAGATTGTGGGTGAGAAAGCTCTGTGTGGAGAATGGGTTACTGTCGGGTGGGGGGAACCAGCCACCTGCAGCCATGACAGCAGGCTTTGACCTTCATTGCTCTTTCTCTCTCTCTCTCTCTCTCTCTCTCTCTCTCTCTCTCTCTCTCTCTCTCTCTCTCTCTCTCTCTCTCTCTCTCTCTCTCTCTCTCTCTCTCTCTCTCTCACTACCACACAAATAGGAATCTATACATAATTTTAGCAACACTTTTAAAGATATCTGTGTAACCATGGATTAATATGTACTCTTTATGGCATATTATTTTGAAACATTTGTTGTGATACATGATTTTGACGTTTACATGAACCTGAAGTACTACAAGACTACAAGTACTAGGCTACAATGTTATAGTGCTATAAACTTTATGATTTACCAAAAAATCTTTTGTCAAATTACTGTGTCAAGATGCCATCACTGAAATTACTTATTTTATACCTTTAGTAAATACATATTCTGTTTATGATAGAAATAAAGTATTGTTTGTGTTATATTCATATGTTCTTCGAGATTCAATACCATTTCTACGATTTGAGAAGAATCTGACCACGATCCTATAATGTTTATGAGGAACCTATCACAACAGAACTGTGTACCCTGTTGTCTACAGTGTGTGCCAGTAAGCTTGGCCTTCTTCCAGCCTATTGACCAATTTGTTGTGGGCTGTGCATCTTATGTTAATCATGTGGTTCTTTTTTGTTTGTGAGTTAGTTCTTTGTTAGAAACCTCCATCAAAATTGACAACAAACAATTCAAATTAACTTAATTTAATACAAACCCTTTCACAGCAACTATAACATTCTAAAATCTTTTTTTTATTATTAATTGCTGGATATTATACTAGAATTGTTATTACAAGATATTAGGGAGTCTTATAAGAATAAGGCCTATGAATGTTGATAAATAGTGCAAATGTAATTGACAATGTGTTACATAGGTGCATTTATTATTGCTTTTGTCTTAAGTTGTTTGTTCTTGCTTAATAAAAGTAATTATATTTAAATGTTGTCTGGACCAAACTGTTGCTAATCCGTTAGTCAACATAACTATGCCAGTTGAAATACAATGGTACCAACACGTTTGTTAAAGGTATGGGACACACAATCTCTAGCAGAGCAGAAACTCGCATTTTTAAGTGCAGAAATATGCGGAGCCAGTTTTCCCCGCTATTCAATACATTTTCAGCAGACATTCACGTCGGCCATGTAGATTGGTTTGACTACAAAGACGGGCTATGTCTTTCAGAAAAGAAAGTATGCTAGCTTTTTGTCTACGAAACTATGATACATAGGCTATTAAGGCCTCCCTTTAACCCATCTTGGATCTTCTTAATCAACACAGCTAGTGTAATTGCGCACTAGCCTATAGAAGGCCACAATCCGCCCTGAGGCGAGAATGGTCATCCTTTGCTAAACTATTTGATGCTCCAGACACTTGCGGTAAAGAATGAATAAGGGTGGCTTTCGGGGAGGCATGTTGATTTGGTGAAGTGGCGTGATTAGTTTGAACACTCACTGTTGTGTGGGTTGCTGGCCTACGTAGAAGTGGTTGCCTTAGCTGCAGGTGTTAATTAAGGAACCTCAATCCCGCTATCTGCTCGTACAGCACTGGCTAGACCAATCAAGCAAGCGCAATCACTCGGGGCCACCGTTTGATACGTTACTGTGTTGAATGCATATTCTTATATACTGTCCTAGCTATATCAGCAGGTACCATATATAGTACCTGTAGGTTACACATTTAAGTTAGGGTACTGGTGACAATCATGACCCAGGGATGCTTGCCAGTCGTGACGTCATCAGCATGGATACAGGCCATTGAGGCCTTGTATTAAGGGTTACGCTTGTGTTTACATATTAAGGATATTGTCATATCATTGGTCTGGAACGTCGTGTCCCAGAAAATGATTCCAGGCATGTTAAGTGTATAATCTTCAAAGTTTATTTACTTTTCTTTTCCAGTTTTCCAGGAGGCAGTTAATTACGCAATTAATACATACATGATACAAATTATTTACATTTATACCAAAGAATAATTCAAACATAAAATAAAAATAGCATTGTATTCTACAACTCTGTTGTAATTTCCTTTAAACATGTTCATATAGATAGATATACGCTGATGAATAAATTCATTATGTCGTACCAGCAGTTTTCATAAAGGCAATAAACTTGAATCAAATAGTATGCATTTTAAGTAATACTGCTTCTCTGATTCGGCACAGTTCTGTTTAATAAAAAGTTCGCAATTGAACTTTAAGGCAAAGTGTGTTCGGTTTGGTGGATTTTAATTCACACACACTTTTTGCAGATACACAACAAAACAATTCGAAAGGCAAAAGTCCACAATTTGGTATGGATACAGTCTAAAACCTAGCTCGATCATACTTTCGTCAACAAAGACCAAAGTTTATAAACACAGTAATTTGCCCAAGTACAACAAATTGCAGCTTTCATGCAAAGGCCCCAATAAACTATTTTCATTCACAAAAAGAAGTTATTGCAAGATAAACAAGCAGTGTAAACACCTCAGAAATCTAGTCTAAAGCAACACTGGTCATTGGATAGATTTTTTTCTCAATATAATCTATATAAATACACATGAAGTCCTTTCAACAACAATAAGAGATTTTCAACAATTGTTATACAGTCACTGAAGTTTGCCTTCTTTTCTGATATATGAATATGTAATAAAATGTATATAGAGAAAGAAATCTGAAGAACGCCCCATGTCTACTCTGACACAAAGTATAGTCCACCAAGAGTGCGCTAAACGTTTTGCCTTCATTGTCATTATGCTACAAAGTTGTCTCCCTCACGTTACAGCATTACATCGTTCAAAACACTTTGCTACAAAAGATGATCATATTGCTTTTCAAAAAAACTATGTAGGCCTATAGAGGCATCGATACATTGGTATTACACAGTATACGAAAGTTTTGAATGGAAATCAACTTGGTTTAGATGTAACTATGAGGCACAATCACGTGTATGGCCTACATATTAGCATTTTAAGCAGGCTGAGTCGCATGTTAACCAAAATTGCGCTACTCCTCTCAATCAAATGTTATTACAAACTTTCTGTGTGGGAAATTTCCAAAATATAGTATCAAAATCCATGTTCTGTCTAATTAAGCCTGCTCACACCTGACTCTCAAAACCCTTGCTATGTCCATTTTACACCAAACACAACTCCAATAAAACCAACGACTATGGAAATAAAATCTTGTCAGCATTTATTAGGATTCACAGTTGCCTGGATGCAGCAGAAAATATTCTTTGGACTTAAGCAAGTAGTTTTTTCTTCGTTTTTTCTTTTTTACCTTACTGACAGATCTAAACGTCAAATGCCAGTTAAAAGCGTTATGTAGAAATGAAAATGAATAGCAGTATAAAATGAAGTGTAAGCATTTGTACTTCCTGGGAGAAGACAACGTCTACAGTATATTGAAAACGTACTTTTATACAACATCTTTTTATATGATATTGCAGAGATATCTATATATATTTTATCAATGTATGCTGGTATACTCTATACACTGGCCCTTGATTCGATGAAATTATTGCATTGTAGGCTTAATAAACTGATTTATCCCATCTCGAAATCAATCGCTGTCTGATTTGTCGTCTTTTGAAGTGGTAGCGTGATTGTACAGTCCTTGTGCCATCAGGTGCAAGGCCAGACTGTTTTTTGTGCCACTGGCTTTCTTGATTTTGGCCCTTTTGTTCTGGAACCAGATTTTGATTTGAGATTCATTAAGGCCGAGTTCTTGCGCCAGGCTCTGCCGCCTCTGCTCGGTGAGATACCGGTTTGTTTGAAACTCGGTTTTTAGTCTCTGTAGCTGTTCAGCTGTAAAGGCCGTCCTTGGTCGCTTGTCCTCTTTGCTGGCAGTTTTCTTCTTTGGTTTTCGAGATCTCGGTCCTGTTTTGGGAAAGAAGGCATTTTACAAATCTAATCACATCAAATTTAACGTGGATTAATAAAAGATGATAAACTGAAACCCAACGATGTACTGATTCATAGCCTGTTTGACGACACACCAAGGGCCTACCACCAAGGCAGTCTTGCGTAATGCAAAGTAAAGATGTGAATGTCATGCCGTTGCGTCGCCTATCCAATCATTTAGAGCGACTCCTAAGCAATAGTTAAGAAGACAGACGATTAAATATAGGATTCATTCATGTGCTAAAAACGCTGGAAGTTGGAAGATAGGCCTATATGCCTTCCAGTAGTGGGACTGAGCGCGTGTTTCTGCAAGCCAAGAGCTTTATTTAGGCAATTACACACTTTGATTAATCGCCTATATATCACGCAAACAGCCCACCATTTCACGCTACTCCAACATGTAGTAGCATTAACAAATATACCGGTACCCTAAACAGTCATATTAATTTTGTAGCTTTTCATATGTCGATCTATTTAATCTATACGTTAGACCTAGTAATTACGAAGAATAGTCTTTGTTGTTTGCCGCTATATTGATCCTTGGTTTTAACTGTAGGTTCTGTCTTGAAACAGTGCAGAATGTTAATCCATTTTAGACTGATCATGAATCAGGCGCTTCCACGAGTTGCCTATAGGCCTACTACTAGAAGACCGTGACAACAAACTATTCGATGTAAAAGTTACAGATGCTATATCGTTTTGGAAGTGGAGTGGACAATTGGTAAAAAGATACCATTCAATGTTTGTTTTGTTTTTTCAATGTTAAAGTAATAAATACTTCTGCAGGACTATCCGCTTGCCTACTGCTTCTTGGATAGGCTACCAAAAACTACTTACAATGAATCCAGTCCAACGTTACATAATGCATGAGAACATTTTGTACTCTACAATATTTAGGCGTTAAGTAATATATAACCCAACTTTAACTTCCTTAATGAGAAAGTATTTTCAGTAAAAGGTCAAGCTATGTAAAAAAAAAACTGGTAGTCTTCTGTGTCTGATCTGTTCACAACACTGTGGGTACTCCCATTGTTAAAATCTATGCATATTCAATCTGGCCGCAACAAAAACAGGATTTGGAAGAAAAAGTGATCTAGCAAACTACGTGGGCCAAATATTGTGTATTGCAAAGGCCTACACTCAAATGAAAATACAAAATTGGAGCCCATGAAATCTCACCAAAATGCATTATATCTGCGCGCCAATGTTTGTCAATGTCAGCGTTTTGTTGCCCAACACGCGTTGCACAAGCCATCCGTAAGCAAACGAGTTACGTTGATAGTGCAATATGTTTTGAATAAAATCAACGCTTTGTACGCCAAATGTTCTTTAGGAAAAATCTCATGCGATTTATTTGTTGGTTGTAATAGCCCAAAGATTACAAAAATGTCACAGGGTTGCATATCCTTCATAAGTATTCTACCCGCACAGCTACAGCAAACACAGAAATACGCCCACAAAATATTCTTTCTCCATTCATCTTAAAAAACAATTCGGTAGTATGTCTACCTTTCGATTTATAATAGGCTACTGGCGTCTTATTATAAGCTCCCCTTTATGTGGTTAACGTTTCAAAATGTGACGACGTTTCTGCTTCTTTATATCTAGCTTTGAGATGTCGGTCAAGGCATATGAGGTCAGTGTTACATTGGGGTATTTCAGGTTACCAAGTAATAGAAAGGTTCCGTACGTAGCCTACCTGACGATGGCCTGTCAGAGTATCTGGTGCAGTAAACCCAAGCTGGCCAGAGCATTGGCTGATTGGTTGGTGGATTTGAGCTGGCTTGAGAACTATCCGAGTCTGAGCTTAGGCACTGATCTCCATTCTCTCTGCGGGGTTTCAGAGACTCTTCTGTCTCTATTGCAGCCTTCTTTGCCCCGCCGACTGCATGAGGGGTAGAAGTCCCCTCCGCTGGTACAGTACTCCCTACTTGCTCCGTTCGCGGAGCGGCGGGGCTGTGGTTCTCTCTAGTAGCGAGGCTATTATCTTCACGGTTAGAGTTTCCCTCTTTCTTTCGCCCGAAGTCCGGTCGTAAGATGTTATCTATGAAGAAATTGGTGACTCGATGCGGGATCTGTAGGTTGCCAGGCGCTTGTAAAAGGGGTAGGATAGCTCTGTTTGACTCATCCGCCGACCCTTGGCGCTCTGCATCTCTGTTGCTATGATCATTTTCTTCCATACTGATACACTTTCCACTTTACCTTCCTTAACCCCTTTATTACTTTCCCGCAACGAAATGCACACAATCCACTCAATGGAAAGAAACTTGTAAAATTGGGCCAACAAAATTAAGAAAAAAAATCAAATTTTGGAAAATGCCTTGGACACCATGCATACCCCTGCGACAGTGCCCTCAAAGAAAAGCATAGTTTTTCTAATATATTCCAAATGTGACTATCATATATATTGGAGCAAGACACAATTTGTCATTTGCGCATCCAATTTGGTGCCATCCGTTTTCAGACTTTTCAATAAAAGTACTTCTATGACTAAACTAAGAGTAAATAAAAAGACTTCTGACTGGTCCTGAAATACACTCACTCTGGAGTTTTGTTCTTATTTTCAATACGAGCCCTCGAGTGACGTTGGGACCGTTATCCTAGACACGTGCCTTCGACCAATAGACTTGAAGAAATCTCCCCACATGACACTGACTAGCGAGTAATCGACAAACGTCCAACCTCGCCTTTTTAAAGGGAAAGGACTCTGATATTTAGAAACAGAACTTGCCAGTAACCTAAATGTGCTGTAACTATTAGATTAACAATCTGGTTTCAATATTGCATTTTTTTTTCCATAAATCGAACGACTTGACGATGAACCATCACTCCTATCCACAAAAGTAGGCCTACATTACTAAATGACAATCAAAGCAGGTGCTCAATAGCGCATAACTTATTAACTAGGAGAGTAATTATAATGTGGAAATTGAGTAAGAATTGCAGTCTATTAATAGGTTTTTGACAGCTAGATCCATAGTTTGCTGAGCAGTCCCTCAACTGTTTTATTGTGAGCTAGGCTATAGGCTGTCCAACGCAGCACCCCATAATTGGCAGGGTGTGCTTCGAGAGTAGAATCAGCCTGCACCGAATACCCTCTCCAAATTAAAGAACTGCATTTTTTCTCTTACGATTTTGATTCAACAAAGCTTTCTACATTTTTGACAGGTTTTTGACATTCAAAATATCTAGGGGCTCACGGACTCTTTGCGCTTTTGGTCACACAACTCACAAGGTAGTTCCCAGACCGTAGCTTTGCAGAAGTGTATAGATTGAAATAAATGTATCTAAAAAACGAGTAGCAACAACTTTATGAATAATTTCAACTGTATAGTGATTGAATAGTCGCAAGTGAGTCGTGATGCCGAGGGCGAGCAAAAATGGGTCCATATCCCTTTAAAATGAATCTGTGATGCAAACAAACTGTTGTGTTCACTGTGCACATGATATAGAGTCGCGCCAAAGACAAAACTTTGTATAACTTTGCTGACCAACTCACTGTGCGTTTTCTCTGAAATGTGGATATTAGGCGTGCGTCAACAGTCCCTGGTTTTTCATCTGAAGCGCAATGCGTAAAAGTGCATAAGCGAAGCACTAAGCGAGCAGTGAGTGAGGACCGTTGTGAAATGTATTGTTTTTAGTCCTTGGATTATACTTTGCACACTTAAGTAGCATTTTATATGTTTATGGGCTAATCAAAATAGGCTGTATTGGAATGAATTAAACAGATCATTGTGGCTACATAGGTTTTAAAATGTTAAGAAATAGATTTTAAACAAGTGGGCATCAATGTGTGAAATTATATAGGGAAGTGTTTTATGCAAACGTGGGTCTGATTATTGTTGGCTGTGCGTAAATGTCGAGGATTCTATCTTGATTTAATACTTTGAGATGAACCCCTTTGCATTGCTCTGGAACGCCAAAACTGTAATCAAAAAATTGTATGGTCATTCTCAACAATGTATTGTCCAGCGGAAATTGTCTTTTTTATGCTTCAAAGAAAATGTATTATGATCATTCGTCTGAGACATTTCTTATAAATACGATGTATCTTTATTGCGTGCTCTTAATTTTCCATATTGTATATGGTTGTTTGGTCAACAATGACTGTTTGTGTTGGTTTTACTATACATGTTGGTTTTATGTTTTAATGATATACACCATACACAGAGCAGTAGGCTGGGATCAGCCTTCCAAACATGTGCTAATATGTCTTCTCTGTCTGGAAAAGATAGCACGTTCACAAATTCCCACCTAGAAATGTCATAACATCATAATTCTCGATGGTTTGCTCGACAGACACTTTTCGGCTATATCTTATCTCTTTCTCTGATGAGGTGAAAGTTAGAAGTAAAGGATGTAATTAGATAGGGCCAGTCTCATGCTGTGATTGTTTCTCACTTGTGAGAGATGCCCAGATTATCTTGATCTCCGAATGGGCAGTAGACAATGGCGTTGCAGACAGGTCGCTACCGACTATGGTTGGCCTCTGCCCCCTTCTCCCTCTCACTGTGAGACGTGGCAAAACGGGTGGAGTGAGGAAATGACACACTTCCATTTGTATCCATATGTGCCCATATCCATATAGTTATTATAGCCATGTCTGGGTTGGAAATGTGTCAAGAAACGATGGGCCACTGTGAATTCCCAAAACATATTTTCTACAATCATATAATCTGGACATTCTCGGTGTTGGTTATTTGGGATCAAAACAATTTTGGACAATGGTAATGGAACCCTTTTAAATCAATATGAATGTATCGGAACGACATGAATTTGCTCAGTATACAACAACATGGAGTGTGCGCAATTCTTTAATTTGAATATATGGATGGGTAAAGTGGTATGCTGTAATGGGTAATCTATGCAAAAAATATCTCGTAGGCGTCATGCAGTTTTCTATTGGTAGCCTGGCAGTTACGCCCCCCAAAACGTAATAAATTGCGTAAAGGGAGTGCAGCAAGATTTTATTTTGCTGCCATATTTGACATGATCCATAATTCCGTTATTTAATATCTTCTACTGAGCTGATACCATGCACAGTGGCCATAATAGTTGTACAGAGAACGTAAATGATATGGTCACACCTGCTATGCTTTGCATGACCTACCCTTATTAGTCCGACTCAATTTAACGATGTCTCGAGCAGTACGAGTTAATTCGCATATCCGCACCTGTAATCCTCTAGACAAAACACGATCTGACAGCTACCCAACACTTCGTCCTGAATGGACACTGCCTTAGCAAGGGAAATTAGATAGTCACTCAAGAGCGGTCGGTTTTCAACGAATTCCTCAAGATTTAGTCAACACAGAGGTGATTCTGCAAGACAATATTTTAAAAAGGCTAACCTGTGGGTTTTCTATGCCACGATGGGCTATACGCAAACAGCGAAGTGGATAGCCAAGAATGGTTAATAAGGTCCCGTAAGCACTCCTAAAGTGGAAGTAATGTAGGCCTAAGAGGTGTTACACGCAACGAAATAGCCTATCAAATGACCATTGTCTGCTACATGTGCTTAACTAAATGCTGCAATGGTTCGTATTTAGCATTAGGATTTTCTGTGCTCCTTCAGGAAAGCCTGAAAGTTTCATCATCCTTAATGCCATGAATGCAAAAAAAACACAAATATTCCAACGAAGTCGATAATTTAAGTTCCTGGATCGATGCGACGTGTCTGCAAAATAATTCGAATGTTTTTAATTGTTTATTTTAATCTAGACATCATATGGGTGAGACCAGTCAATTATATTTTACATTTGTGAATGTTTAAGAAGTTTACAAGACAACTGTTTAGTTGACCATGAACTTTGAAGTGTGCACACGTCAAATATTTTAGCCTATTTCATTTATTTATCTATCCCATGCACGTTCGTAAAAAGCCTTGACTCTCCGTATTCTGATCAATATTAAACTCCACTATTGAAATATTATCTATTAGCTTCGGACAACTGAACATATTAAACAGAAAGTCTCAACTCTGTTGTTATTTACCAACACTGTATTCAAACAAACACCTTCACTGCGTAATGATAAATCGCATAGGCCTATTGTGCGCATGTCCGTGTCCTAACCAATTTTTTCCCATTTATTTTTGTCTTGGTAGGGTTGTCTCAGACGTCATGAGGATACCATGGAATCAACCTCCATTACAAAAGGTGATGCAGAGAAGGATTTGTGAATGGACGCTATGGTCTGTGCCAGCTCACAGATCACAACATACGACTGAGACTGTTGCAGATGTGCCCTATCCTACCCTTCCCCCAACTCCGGACACCGTCTCTCCCGATGAATGGGATTGCTGAGATATCGGCTATGTCACCAGGGGTCGGCCCAAATCCGTCGGCTTCAGCTTCCTGTGCCTTTCAAAACGTGAAAGCATGTCTCGCCATTTGTACTTTTTTGTGGTTGTGTCCCAGTGAAAATGGCCTGTTATGATAGGCCTATATTGTATATCATTCGAGCACAGCTTGAAAGTCAATGGTCCGATAGGTCCACAACAACACAGATATCATGACCCCAAACACCACACGTTTGTGGATCTATAGCTCAAGCTCGGGCCTAACTAGCGCCAAGACAAATATTGTATTGCTATCCCAGTTAGGGCATCACAGAAGCCTGTGAAGGGCTATATGGCTACACTACCCCCACAGAACGACGGAGCGTGTCCCCACGCTTCACTGCACCAGCACTGCCCTGCTCCACTCTCGACATCCAATAGGCTATTGAGCTGGGAAAGGGGATTCAAACCCCGGTTGTTTCCCACTTAGCAAAGTTGAAAGTTCAATACCAGTAGCCTACGTGACAGATAACAGGCCTAATCTTTACTCTGATTCTGATGGCGGGAAATTAAGAGTTGGTAGAACAGCGCATACAGTGGTTTATTGCTGATGGACACGCACCTTTTTTAATTTATTGGAACAATTCAAGTTTTCAAATTTCTTAATCATATGATCAATCAGTTGTGGCTACATCAGATTAGAGTATGGGAATGTTTATAAAGGAATGTTTGGATGTCGTCCTGTGAAAGCAGCAATGCATGTTTACCACAGTCCTACAAACTACCACCGAAATAAATGCTTGCTTGGATCTAAATGAATGAAGGCACAGACTGCTTTCTGAGATGTGTATGAAATTAGATTTTAGCCACACATATTACTATGGGCCATTTAAAAAAAAGTATAGACATTACAAAGCCACGTCTGTGATGTAGTCGATTCAAAACCATCAAATTGGATGTTTGACATCCGCCTGGATTAGGTCAACGTTCACGTTCAAGGTCAAGTATATAGAAAGGAATAGGCCATGTGCAGTATAGGCTATAGGCTTTTAGACATTTATAAAGTAAAAAAGACAAATGTCTGTATATAGCCTATATGCCTAGGCCTATTCATACAGATGGTCTGTCTTTGAAATGTACGAGAAATATATTACAATATGTTCTGACTATTATTGCTGACTCATATTAGTTTAAGTTGTATAGGCCTGTTGACCAACATGGAGAACAGCACTGTGTGTGCAAGTTCCGACTTATTCTAACAACAACAAAATAAATATATTCAATTATTTAAAACGTTTAAAAATATATTGAAAGCAAACGAAAACTTTGATGTACTTCATCAAACGTGAAAGATGATGGCAAACTAATGACGTATGACTCTGCACGTGGACATAGCCTGCATGTGAAACTCTACAGAAATCCACCTTATGCCTAATGCGCCATATGACCATATGAAACCCTTCAAGATCAAATTATGTCTGCCGTTCAAGTAACTTTCACAGTACGACAAATTTGTTCCACAATGTTAACGAAACATGTTCTTACCAAATGCCCTTAGATACAGTGTGTTTCCATAGGAGCTATTATAAGTAGGCCTACACAAAGCTTTTTTGTGTCAATAGCAAAAGGGTATTATACTGTAAATAAATGAAATAATCTAAATATTTACCTAGCCTATCTATCTAAACATGTAGAAAACAATTTACAAAGTATAGGCTAGTTGGAGTTTACAATAACTAAACCTAAACTTTCCAACTCAAACAATTATATAAGTATACATTCATAATGTAAAAATAGCTTATGTAATAACTTTAATTTACTTTCCGCCCCTTTGGCGTTGGCCTAATCATGAATAAACAATTCATAAAAGGGAATTTGGTATTTGATCATAGTAACAGGATGGCAACACTGATGAACACTGAAACCCGCATAGGCTATAGGTTAGCTGGACGTTTCACTCCTACTCGTGACAGTAAAGAATGGACGCCACGTGGTGGCTATTTCCGTAGGGTTAATGGGTTTAGATTCTCAGTCATACAGAACAAATACCATGCTAGGGGAGGGGGCACCCCAATGAATAACTATTGGCACAGAAAATCTGTTCATTAATAAACCCCCTGTCTTGTAACAAAAAGGCATATACCCATGCAATGTAAACATTTTGGAAGGTTGACCACACAAAAGCTGAACAATAAAGTTAGGGTACCTGTTCAAAACTGCCGTTTCGGGCCCACAGCAGAGTCTGTGGTAGGGCAAGGGATGCTATTTCGCGGGGTTTGGATGGTCTACATACCCCAGGCACCTGTCGGAGACGTCCGAAATCATTTATGAGCGTAAACGACAAGTGAAGCGAGACAGGTGGGAGGAAGCACTTGCTTCAAGTCTCAAAAATAAAACGTAATACGCTTTTCTTTCCACCTGCAAGCCTGCATAGCTTACCCCTTAGTTGCTCATACTTAGAGTTAGCCTAAAATATGCAGCTGGTAGGCTATGATATATCCGAGTTAACTAAGTTAAAAGAAAAAGGAAACTCTTCTCAGTGACTCCCAAGTAGGCTACTTGAAGTAGACTGACTACTGTAATTAATGTGTTTTCCTTTGTGTTTTGTGTCCGGTTGGCACATAGTAGGCTATGTATTATTTAAAAGAAAACATTATCATCATAAATGTAATCACCAAAAATTAAATAAACTCGTTAACATTTTCTGTTTCATAAATTTAAAGAAATAGCCTAAGAATGAAAGAAGAAGGAAGAATACGATCGAATTGAAATTCATAAACAGCCTATATAAAGGGCGCGTGGGTGGGACTGCAAATTGCAGGACACAAAAATGGTCTCTCCGGTCACGATGTGAAAGCCATTTGCGTTAGGTCTTTGGTCCCGTTTGCTACTTTAATTTTAGGGGAAAAGGTCAGTCAAATTATAAGAGTACTTGACCTCTTCTTGTGTGGC